>NW_002476544.1:0-12049 GCF_000189635.1 Tetrahymena thermophila SB210 | reverse complement strand
AACATTATCATAGCTAGATACTATCAAAGAGGCATAAACTTGATTACTTGAGTCCTTAATAAGTTAAAAACTTTATATAAATAAATTATCTTAATAATACTCATAAACCATTTTATAATTATCATTATATTTCAATTATAATACAGACAATTTTTTTTTTTAAACGATAATAATATAATTATTATAGTTCATATTAATTATATTATTTGCTTCTGAGATACCTTTATTTATCGTATAAAATTATTGCTGAAAACTTATTCTATTATAGACAATTATATCATTAGGGCATATAGAATAAATATAATTAACATCGTAAGATATAAATGCTTACTTTAAGCAAGGATTTGATATTGAAGTAATAAATTCTAATGTATAACTAAAAATATTGGTAATTGCTTAATTGCTAACAATATATATCATCTATTTAAAAGGATCACATACTATGTTGATGATTTTATATTCGTTTATAGATTATTACATAATAACTTTATTACTTACTAAATCAACAATAGAAATAATATAGCCATCGCTATTTTATTAAAGGACAAATATATTTTTTATAAACTATCCTTCTTATATTTAATCCATTTTATTAATTCTACCATAGTTTTCAAACGGAGTTTTAAAAATATCATTTTCAAATTAACTGATCTGTAATTTAAAAATTTATTTTATTTAACCTAAATTAAGTAATTCAATAATATTAATTATGTTTTTTTAAATGTTGTAAATTTAAATGATATTAATAGATGCTGTAACTATAAATTAACTGCAAATAAACGATTAAGATGTGTCAAACTCCTATAAATTGGTTAAGAAAACTTCACCTTATGAATAGTTTTATAAATTAAAAGCATATAATCTGAAATCTTAAGCATAAAGCAAAAATACTTAATTCAATATAGAATCAAAAAAGTAATTATCAGGTGTATTTTATAATGTAATTTCAAATATTTATGTTAAAGAATTTGTTTCTAAATTTACTTAAATAAACCTTAATTAATTATATGTAATGTATATGAATTCATTTTCAGATACTAATATTGGTTCTGTGAAATATGGATAAACATTTTATTAAGAGGGTTCAAAAATCAAACTATCAACAATTTATGCATTTTTGAATAAATTCAAAGAGAGATTAGATAAGCTATAATAAACTTAATATTCATCATTTAAGTATATATTTTAGATTTTTTAATACTACAATAAGTTAGTTTCGCTTGCATAGAGTACTTCTGTTAGATCAAAGCTAATAAAAGCAGTACTTGTTTACACTATCAATATCGAAATTTGTGAATTAATAAATATGTTTAAAATATTTGTCTAATCATATTATTGTAAAGATAAAGTTTCAATGAGCTACATTTCTGGAAATTTTAGAGCAGAAATAAATTTGTATGAATATAAGAAGATTACCTATTTGTTTTATTCCATCTAAATTCCCTAAGTATCTTTGATAAATGTATTGAAAGTTGTGACATTTCTTTATAGATAGTCGCATAAGTAAATAATAGGAGTTGAATCAACTAAAATTAAGCTAGCTTACTCCTAATAATAATAGGTAGCTCCTTACAAAAAAGAATTTATTGTATTGTACGTAAATAAAACCTGATCTCCAGGAACATTTATAATATTAATTTATTTTGTTGCACCAGTAACTCCAATTAATATTTCGTACTTGATATCATAATAAATATTTGTATTATTTTATCTGTAATCAAATAAAGTCAAATGATTAGAAAAATTATTTTTTTGAAAGTAATTCCATCCTTCTTCTAAGAAGCATATAAATAGCTAGTCTTTGATGCTTATTAGTGGGATACCTTAGAGGTAGTTTATATATTATGAGTATTTTGACTAAAACTATAATAAAAAATTAATTAATATTAATAGAAATTTTAAAAATAATTATAATAAATATTTAACATAAATAATTCAATTACTTTTTGAAAATATAATATATCTTAACCAGAAATTAAGTCTAAAGTTCTCACAACAGGAGAATAAATAATTAATAGGCTTTCAGAGCATACCAAATTAAATTTAAGTTGAAAAATTTTCTAATCTCCCTCATACTAAAAGCTTGTATTTACTTGTAATTAAACCCCTATTTGCGTCTGTATGTTTAAATTATAAATTAAAATATATTTTATAAATTAAAATTAATTACTTGAATGATATATAAATTTTAGTTTTAAGTTTTAGCAACTATGATTTATTGCTGCATACAAAATTAATACTCTATGATATTTGATTCTAACTTAGCAATTAATTTATTTTATTAATTTATTTTTGGATTGAAAAAATTAATATTTGATCCTTGCACATATATATAACTATTTTCATCCCAATTTAATATCTTTATTGGTAAAATTAAATCGCTTTCAACTATGTCTTGATTTCCTATATCTAACACTTTATTTTTTATTATATCAAAAATTTAGATACATTTACAACTACTATCATATAAGGCTATTAGATTTTTTCCATTTTCGTAATAATAATCTTAAATAATTTAACTTGAAGTAAGATTTAGAACTTAAAAAGGTATGTTAAACAAATTTCTATGCCAATAAACTCCATTTTATGATTAAAATATATGAAATTATGTATCATCCATATTTATTTAGCCAATTAAACTATTATCTTCTTGTTAAGTTTTGATGATAATCATATTATCAATATCAATTATATTTCCAGATTTTTTTACATAGGAAGTATTACTCAAACTGTAAAAATTAATTTACTTTAGTATCTTATAAAGTGAATAAGTAGCAGCTTCTAAAATCTAAAATGATTTAAGCTCCATGTCAAATTTATAAAAGTTTTATTAATCATAGTAAAATACAAATCTATCATTTTAAAAAATATTTAAATAGTAGATTGAAGAAGATGGATACTATATCCCAAGATTTAATTCAGTTAAGCTTTGTAAATCATAAGAATATACTAATATAGTTCCATAGTAAAACATAAATATCTCTTTTGTTTTTTAATATGCAGCTGTAGGATTAGCTAGAGGGAATATTTAGAACTCAGTTGGTTTAATAATAAAATTTTTTTGATTTAAAGAGAAAGGTCTACAAAATTATTAGTAAATTTAATCACAGAAATAAATAATATCATTATTAATAGTGAGGGGATAGTTTTAATTAGTGTCTATAGTCCAAAATAAAGTGTATGTACTTTACTAAAAATTAAATATTTGAGTTTTTTAAGTTGTAGATAAATCTAATTTAATCAAGATTGCTTCCTATTAATCATTATAAGACTGATAAATTAGATAATCATCATTTATTATTACAAAATTGTAAAAATCTAAATTATCCTAATCATTATTTATAAGCTATTCTGAGTTATCTAAATTATAAATTTAAGGAACGTTTTTAACTATTAAAATATTTCTTTTTTCAATATAAATGAAATGATACTTATAATAAATATAACTGTAATTATATGACAAAATTTATTTTTGTTGAATTATGTCAATAATTTAGTGGTATAATGTTAAACCTATGTATGATTAAAGTATAATATATTTATTATTTATTAACTAAACAAATTAAGAAGTTCCTTATGAAATGTTTCCATTTTGCTTTATTTTTAAAATTTGAGTGTTAATTTGAGGGGCTCTTTGATATCCTTAAGCTGATTCTTAAATCATAACAAATCCAATAGTTTAATCTACAAAACTTTACTCACCATCAAAAATATAAATCTATGATTAATTATTACTAACATTCGAAATTGTTACAGCTAATTGATTTTACTTTATTTCATGCATATTAAATATATAAAGGGTTTTAAATTAATATGGTGCTAAGTATTTGATTTAATATGTAAAATCAGTTAGATTATATCTAAATCTCATAAATTATTAATTAGAAGAATAATAAGATAAGACTTGTGATACAAAAAAATCCATAGTATTTTGATCTTTCACAATTTTTACACTATTAATAAGTGATATCTAGGTAATATAAGTATAATTCAAAGGCTAGAATTAATGTAAAATATTTTCTTATTATCTTTAATTTTAAAAAATTAAAAGATTTGTTATATTTATTATTTAAAGAGTCTCTGAAAATATAAAAGCTATAGTAGAATTCGTGTCATTATCTTCAAATAGTTAAAATGAGTTTAGTTATGTTGATGTTATATTCATTGTTTATATTATTTATTCTGATTATTTATTTAGCATCAATATTTCTAAGTTGAAATGCTCTTAATTCTATATAATAATAGAATTAAGCAATTCTGAATAATAAACTAATGAATAGATGGTAGAAAAATTTTCAAATTATTTTATTATTTAGACCATACTTATAAGATCTTATTTTATAATAATTTTTGATATTTAGAAAGTATAATAATCTGGTAAAGAAGAAAATAAAATATGATAATCATTTTATTAATAAAGATTTAAAAAGTTTTAATTATCCAAATTTTGTTAATTAATATTATTAAATTTCAAAGATCTATTTGAGTCCAATATGGCTATCTATTTTTTTTAAATTTCTAATAAAAAACATTTTTTTAAAAATTTTTGTAAAAAATTACTTGAAATTCACCAAAAAAATCTGTCTGCATGAGATAGCTTGTAAATGTATAGTTTTAAATTTAAGAAAAAAAATTATTTCTAAAAAATCCTAAATTTTATTGGTTTATCTATCTTTTTATACCATCATACCACATAATAGTATTGCCATAATTTAAATTAAAAAAAACAATTTAGTTTTTTGAATCCACATAGCTAACTGAGTAATCGTAATTTGTATTATTCTATTAAAAAACTACTTCTAGTGTTTTAAAATTAACAACTACTATCTTGCTCCCTGCAGAACATCCCCCTTAATCTCCAACTATAAAACTATTTCTCTAAATTTCATATCCATTAACAACATATAAATCATTGTAATTTTCTAAATTTTACAAGACTTGCACATTTATTATGTTCCAATTTTAGTCTAATAAAGCAAAAGTGCAACCATATGCTTCTACTAAATATTAATTTTAATTTATTTATTAGACTTCTATTACTCTTTTTTCAAAAGAGAATCTCTTGCTTTCTTGAATTTATATGCAACTTATGGTATCTTCACAAGTTTAAGCCTCCATATTTTAATAAAATGTTGGTTAGCATTCTTTTTAACATTTTTCAAGATTTGATGTTCCCTAAATAAAACCATTAAAATATGAGCAAACATTATCCATTAGTATACACTAATTATTAATTTAATCAAGCTTTAAATTTTAATCACATTCAAGACATTTTTAGTTTTCGTCGCATTAAACACATCCAAACACTTAGCATTTTACACACTCGTTGTTTTCATTTTAAAACTCATTGATTTAGCATTTTTGAACGCAAGCTGAATCATCATTAGAGCTTTTAAATAAATTCTACTTACATGTTATGCAAGAAGATTATTTTGTATTAAAGCACGTCTAGCACTCATTAGAGCATTATAAGCATGATTAAGTAACCAAGGAATATATTTCATTTTATTCACATTAAAAAGAAATACAAAATTTAACTAGAACCAAAATACAAAAAGTAATTTGAAATGAATTCATTTTTGAGTTTACCTGTTTTTTTTAATCTGATTAGACAATAAGGTTTTTTAAATGATTTTTTAATATAAAAATATAATTAAATAACTTTAAATGTTTAAATAGTAAAAGTTGAAAGAAAATAAGATGATACAGCATTATTTAAATTTCCTTTACGATTTTTATAGTTATTTAAATAATAAATTTCTTCACACATAAAAATCATAAATCGACTATTCGTAATCAATAACAAAAAATATCATTCATTTTTGAATGAAGATTTTAATCATCTTTAAGCTTACATATTTTTTAAAGTGATTAGACAATGAGTTTTTTAAATGATCATTTATTCTAAAAATCTAATTAAATAGCTGTCAATGTTTATATAATCAAAGTTGAAGGAAAATAGGATGAAGCAGCATTTTTTAAAATTCCTTTAAATGTTTTAAAGTTGTTTAATTAATAGATTTCTTCACACATAAAAATCATAAATAGATTATTAGTATCAATAACAAAAATTTCTTTCGTTTTTGAATGAATATTTTGATCATTTTTGAGTTTACCTGTTTTTTTAAACTGATTAGACATTAAGGTTTTTTAAATAATCTTTTAATCTAAAAATGTAATTAAATAACTTTAAATGATTAAATAGTAAAATTTGAAAGAAAATAGGAAGATGTAGCCTCTTTTAAATTTCATTTACGTGTTTTATAGTTATTTAAATAATAGATTTCTTCACACATAAAAATCATAAATTGATTATTAGTAATCAATAACAAAATTTTTTTTCATTTTTGACTTATTTTTTTAAACTGATTAGACAATCAGGTTTTTTAAATGATCATTTAATCTAAAAATCTAATTAAATAACTGTCAATGTTTAGATAATCAAAGTTGAGAGAAAATATGATGACCCAGCATTTTTTAAATTTCCTTTACATTTTTTATTGTTATTTAAATAATAAATTTCTTCACACATAAAAATCATAAATCGACTATTAGTAATCAATAACAAAAATTTCTTTCATTTTTGAATTAATATTTTGATCATTTTTGAGTTTACATATTTTTTTAAACTGATTAGACAATCAGGTTTTTTAAATGATCATTTAATCTAAAAATCTAATTAAATAACTGTCAATGTTTAGATAATCAAAGTTGAGAGAAAGTAGGATGACGCAGCATTTTTTTAATTTCTTTACATTTTTTATAGTTATTTTAAATGATATTTTTCTTCACACATAAAAATCATAAATAGATTATTTATTTAGTAATCAATAACAAAAATTTGGTTCATTTTGAATGAAGATTTTGATCATTTTTGAGTTTACCTGTTTTTTTAAACTGATTAGACATTAAGGTTTTTAAAATAATCTTTTAATCTAAAAATGTAATAAAATAACTTTAAATGATTAAATAGTAAAAGTTGAAAGAAAATAGAATGATGTAACATCTTTTAAATTTCCTTTACGTGTTTTATAGTTATTTAAATAATAAATTTCTTCATACATAAAAATCATAAATGGATTATTAGTAATCAATAACATAAAATTTGGTTCATTTTTGAATTAAGGTTTTGATCATTTTTGAGTTTACCTATTTTTTTAAACTGATTAGACAATCAGGTTTTTTAAATGATCATTTAATCTAAAAATCTAATTAAATAACTGTCAATGTTTAGATAATCAAAGTTGAGAGAAAATTAGATGAAACAGCATTTTTTAAATTTCCTTTACATTTTTTATAGTTATTTAAATTATAGATTTCTTCACACATAAAAATCATAAATAGATGACTAGTAAAAAATAACAAAAAATCTAAACCCCCAAAATTTTTTATATTAGATATTAATTAATAATAATAAAATAATTACAATGATACATACATACATATGTTTGAAGGACAAATAATTTAATGAAATCAATAATATATTCTAAAATAATTGAATGAATATAATTTGATAATAATCTATCTTATGAGTAGTAAATCCCTCCTGTAATTTTTTTAAATAATTTCAAATTTAAAAAGATAAATGCAAGAAATTATAACAAGAAAATGAATTTATTAATTAAAAAAATATTTATATAATACTCTTTATTTTTGTTTTATGTTGTAAGAGTGTATTAGTTTTTGAATTTCAATAACATTTTATTATTTTTTAAGGAATAAATTTAAATACATTTTATAAAATATATAATATTTTTGATGTTAAAATTATTTAAAAAGAGTTAAATTGTGTCAAAGCAAGCAAATATTTAAATACAAATTAAAATGAATAATGTTTATAATATTAATTAAATAAAATCATTAAAAAATAATTGTCTTCATGTTTTCAATAAAGTAATTATCACTAACAAAAAACCAATTTTAATATTCAGAAAGCTAAATTTGAAATAAAATACTTCATTCTAAAGTTTTTATTATTTTATAAAGAATTTTAAGTTTCCATAAAATAATCATCCTTCTCATAATTAACTGCATTTAAATTTTGATTAGATGTTTTTAAAGCTATTTGCATTTTATTTAAATTATTTTTATTAGGATTAAAAAAATAATTTATATATTTAGTTTGATTTCACATTTCTAGATTTTTTTGTTATTTTTTAAAATTAAATCCTTTTCATCAGATATTTCTGAATTTAAAATTTAATTAACTTCATATGCCATATGCAAATTAGATAAATTCTATGTTTTTTTTTTATATTAAAGAACTATTTTAGAGATTTGGAAGAATAAAAATCATAGCCTCTTAAATATTTCATCAATTATTTAATTCTAAGTTTAACTTTTCTTAACTTTATCAACGATTTTATCTTTTTTTTTGTTTTATAATTAAATATCTAAAAATTAAGGATATCTTTTTGTAATTTAAAAAATAATATTTTAAGTAAAGTTTCTATCTTCCTTTTAAGTTTGAATTAATAATCTAGATAGACCAATTAATAAAACAAATATATAAAAAAATTAGCAAAAGTGATTAATAACATCAAAAGCATTTAAAATGCTAAGTTATTTTAGAGTCCCACTCTTAATATGAAGCATAAATTCAAAGAAAAAGTTCATAGTACTATAGAGTGAAATGCCTATTTAATTTACAAAAGGCGAAATGTAATTTATCTTAATAACATAATAAATGCAGCTAAATAGGCTTAAAACAGCTTTATTTTTGAGTTTTTAGAAAGCTTTAAATTCGCAAAATATAAAATTTGAAATAATAGATACCGTATATTCTTATAACATGTCATTTTTTGGAAAAAAATAAATTTTGAAAATTTTTTCGAACTATAAACTTAAAAAACAATTTAGTTTTTTGAATCTACATATTTAATTGAGTAATCGCAGTTTGTATTATTCTAAGAAAAAACTACTTCTAGTGTTTTAAAATAAACAACTATTAGCTTGCTCCCTCAGGATATCCCCCTTAGTCTCCAAATAAAAAACTTTTTCTCTCAACTTCTTTTCCATTTACAACATATAAATCATTAAAATTTTCTACATTTTACAAAATTTAAAGATTTATTAATTTACAATTTTAGTTTAATGAAGCAAAACCACAACCATTTTGTACTACTAAATATTAGTTTTAATTTATTTATTAGACTTCTAATACACTTTTTAAAAAATATAATCTCTTGTTTTCTTGAATTTATAAACAATTTATGGTCTCTTCATAAGCTTAAGTCTCCGTATTTTAGTAAAATGTTGGTTATATTCCTTACAGCATTTTTGAAGATTTAATGTTCCCTAAATAAAACCATTAAATATGAGAAAAACATTATTTATTAGTTTAAACTAATTATTAATTTAATCAAGCTTTAAATTTTAATCACATTCAAGGCATTTTTAGTTTTCATCACATGAAGCACATCCAAAAACTTAGCATTTTACGCGCTCATTTTTTTCATTTTAAAACTCATTGATTTAGCATTTTTGAATGCAAGCTGAATCATCATTAGTGTTTTTAAATAAATTCTGCTTACAGGTTATGCAAGAAGATGATTTTGTATTAAAGCATGTCTAACACTCATTAGAGCATTATAATCATGATTAAGTAAACAAAGAATATATTTCATTTTATTTACATGAATCAAAATGCTCATAGTAATTTTTAATGAATTCATTTTTGAGTTTACCTTTTTTTTTAAAACTGAGAGACAATAAGGTTTTTTAAATAATCTTTTAATCTAAAAATTTAATTAAATAATTGTCAATGTTTAGATAATCAAAGATGAAAGAAAATAGGAAGTCACAACATTTTTTACATTTTTTTTAGTTTTGTAGTTATTTAAATAATATGTTTCTTCACACATAAAAATCATAAATAGATTTTAAGTAATCAATAACAAAAAATTTCATAATTAATGTTTATAATATATATAATTAAATATGAGCATATAAAAATAATAATCTTAATATTTTCTATATAGAAATAAAACACCAACAAACAATCAATTTTAATGGTTAGAAAGCTGAATTTGAAATTAAATACTTCTATTATTATTTTTGCTATTTTATAAAGAATTTTAAGTTTCCATAATATAATCATCCTTCTCATAATTAATTGTATTCAAATTTTGACTTGATGTTTTTAAAGCTATTTATTTTTTATTTAAATTATTTTTATATAAATTAAAAAAATATAAATTACATGTTTAGTTTGATTTCGCATTTCGAGAGTAGTAAGACCATTTATTTCTAAGCTGTTTTATACTGCTGTTATTTTTTTAAATTAAATGTTTTTCATCAGAAAACTCTGAAGATAAAATTTAATTAACTTCTTATACTTGATTCAAATTAGATAAATTCTATGTTTTATTTATATTAAAGAATTATTATAGAGATTAAGAAGAGTAAAAGTCATAGCCTTTTAAATATTTCATCAACTATTTAATTCTAAGTTTAACTTTTCTTAACTTTAGCAGCGATTTTATCTTTTGTTTGTTTTATAATTAAACATCTAAAAATTAAGGATATTTTTTTGTAATTTAAAAAATAATATTTTAAATAAAGTTTCTGTCTTCCTATTAAGTTGGAATTAATAACCTTGATAGTCCTATTAATAAAATAAATATATAAAAAACATTAACAAAAACGACCAAAAATATCAAAATCATTTAATATCCTAAGTCATTCTAGACTCCCACTATTAATATGAAGCATAAATTCAAAGAAAAAGCGCATAGAACTATAGATTTTTGTTATAAATTATTAAAATATTCTCTTGTAAAAGGTTTTGACTTTACTAATAGATAAAATTAGAACAGCAATACAAGATTCATAATACCAACCTATAATATTATAAAATATTAATTTTAAATAAAAAAGTTTTAGGAGAATATTTAAATTATAGGATAGATAGATTCAGAAAATTGTAAAACTTATAACATTATTTTTTTTATTTTTACTAAATAAAAAAATTTTTTTTGTTAATTTCAAGGTTAGCCAACGAATTAGTTGACTTGAAAATAAATCATTCAAAATTATGACTCCTAATACGAATAAAAAAATTAATGAAAAAAATTAAAAATCAAAAAATTTTTTGAATTTTAATTAGCCTAATTATTTTATTTCTATTTTTATTGACTAATACTCCTGCCCTCTTTTAATAAGTACTTTTGTCAATTTTTAATTCCCATGTATATTACTTTATAATAAGCTGGATCCAAAAAAAAATTAATTTAATTATTTGTTTATAAATAAATATTTTTTGATAGAATAAAATTAATTAATGTTTACCTTAATGTAAAAATTTTGTTTTAGTAATTCTGATACCAAAATCAAATTTGTCTTGTAAAACAACTTCCAAAACTCCCAATAATAGTACTTTTCTTTATAGCCTGCAAAAAAGAAAGAATACTTCATTGTCATAAATATTGACTATTTTTTTTATTTAGTGCTGTATATTTTATAAAATAAATACACAGGAATTAAAATTCCCCATAATATTATAACAGGTATACTATAAAAAAAGATATAAGGCTTGTGATTGCTTGCATCAAAGCATTCGATACTCAAATCCAAATCTAAATATTTTTTATCTCCTATAGTAATGCAATTAATTGATCGACTTGCAAGATTAATTACCATTGGAAAGAAATAAAAGTAAATAAACAAAGCAGCTGTTCTAAAATATTTGATGAATATATTTACTTTAAAAAAATTGCAAATAATTCCTACCAGTAAATAAATACATGATATTCCTAAAGGTAAACAAAAAGACCATAGAGATTAAAATAACCAGAGTGGCTGTAAATTTGGAAAGTTTGAAAACACACAGTCAATAGATTTGCTAGTCATAATAAAGGTGTTTCCTGACAGTTAAATAGGAAGAGTAAAAGAAATTGGCATGTTTACTGTAAAAGTACAAACAAAAGACAATATTTGTAAATGGTCAGTTAGAATCTTAGATATGATTTATGACCTATCAGATTAGTTTACTTTTAAAAAATAGATTAAATATTTTTATTTGAATATTAATAAAATAGATAGTATTTAC
>NW_002476545.1:1990-13399 GCF_000189635.1 Tetrahymena thermophila SB210 | reverse complement strand
ATTAAGTGTAAGTTTTAATAGCAAAAGTGAAGAAAAAATATCAAATAAAAAAAAATGAATAATAAATAAATAATTAAAAATTGAAATGAAAATTAAGTTAAAATATTGCTAAAAAATTTAAGTTTTAATAAAAATCAAAAAATAGTGATGATAATTTCTTTTATATAAATTATTTATTCAAATAAATTTAAAATAAAATAAACAAAAAATATTAATAATAATAAAAATAATATTTTTTAATTAAAATTACATCAGATCAATATGGAGAACCTAATGAGATAAAAGTGAAGAGCTTTTAAACTTTTTTTATTAATTTATATAAATATAAAGGATATTAATAAAAAAACTAATAATTACTTTTGCTAAATTATTATATTTTTTAATCTATTATATCATTTATTTTTTTTTTCAAAAATATTGAATGGCAGTTTATGAAATTTAATTAATTAATTAATTAATTTATTATAAATGGATAAAAAGAACAAATAAATATAATAATTAATTAATTATGAAATATTAATTTATATATTTGGTTTTATGAAGAGATATCACATTCACTATTTAAACTTAATATTTTTATTTAAAACAAAAACTTAAATATGTAGTAGGAATTAAAGACGGCCAGTTATTTATTTAGTAATATTTTAAAATAACCTGGTAATTAATGTTCTTAAGTATTATAAAAATAATGTTTATCAGTAGATTTTTCTGTTTTAGCAAAAATATGATTCTGGGTACACCAACCCAAGCCAAAATTTTCTTCCAAAAAACCCTAACATTTTTGAAAAAGTGAAAACAAATTTTACATAACTTTCTTTGTAATATTCAATGAGCTTTGTCTGAATACTATATTTTTAAGAATATGTTTTAAATAAAAATATTAAGTTTAAATAGTGAATGTGATATCTCTTAATAAAACCAAATATATAAATTAATATTTGATAATTAATTAATTATTATATTTATTTGTTCTTTTTATCCATTTATAATTAATTAATTAATTAATTAAATTTCATAAACTGCTATTCTATATTTTAGAAAAAAAAAATAAATGATGTAATAGATTAAATATTACAAAGATTTAGAAGAAGTAATTATTAATTTTTTTATTAATATCCTTTATATTTATATAAATTAATAAAAAAAGTTTAAAAACTCTTCACTTTTATCTCATTAGGTTCTCCATATTGATCTCAAGTAATTTAATTAATTAATATTATTTTTATTATTATTAATATTTTTTGTTTATTTTATTTTAAATTTATTTGAATAAATAATTTATATAAAAGAAATTATCATCATTATTTTTTTATTTTTATTAAAACTTAAATTTTTTAGTAATTTAACTTAATTTTCATTTCAATTTTCAATTATTTATTTATTATTCATTTTTTATTATTTGATATTTTTTCTTCATTTTTGCTATTAAAACTTACACTTAATAAAAGCTATTTATTTGTTTTGCATTATAATATTTTTAATTATAAAAGTTAATATAAAACATTAAAGTTCTTTTAACTTATTTGATTTGTTTTCCTTTTTCTTTTTATTATGATTTCATATTTTTTAATTCTTTATTAATTTTATTAATTATTAATTAATCTTATTATTTCATATTTTTTCTTCATTTTTTCCTCCTATATTGAAATATCTATTTAACTTATATCTAAATAACATTATAAATAAAGCTAATTTTTAGAAAGCATAACATATCATTTTTTTGAAAGAAATAAATTTTAAAAATCTAGGATAGAAAAAATTTTATAAAACATATTAAAAATTTTAATTTTATAAAATGAATGGTATATAATTTTTGATTGTGATATTTTTAATTATAAAAACTAATTAAAAACAATAAAGCTCATTTTTCTTTTTCTTTTTATTGTGCTTGCTTTTTTTTTGTTCTTTCTTAGTTAATTTAGCTCATCATTTTATTTTCAAATTTTACTTTTATTATTAATAATTAATCTTATTATTTCATATTTTTTCTTCATTTTTTTTTTCTAATTAACTATTTAATGATATATTTTTTATTCAATATTTAAAAAGTGGAAATTAAATTGGTGATGAAGGTGCATCAGGCTTAGGTTCTGCTTTAGCAAATTGCATTAATCTCTCAAATTTGACACTTGACCTTCAGTAAAAACAGTTTATTTGTTTTGGATTGTGATATTTTTAATTATAAAAACTAATTTAAAACAACAAAGCTCTTTTTTCTTTTTCTTTTTATTGTGCTTGATTTTTTTGTTCTTTCTTAGTTAATTTAGCTCATTATTTTATTTTCAAATTTTGCCTTTATTATCAATTAATTAATCTTATTATTTCATATTTTTTCTTCATTTTTTCTTTCTAATTAACTATTTTATGATATATTTTTTCTTCAATATTTAAAAAGTTTCAATCAAATTGGTGCAATGGGTGCATAAGGCTTAGGTTCTGCTTTAGCAAATTGCATTAATCTCTCAAATTTGACACTTTACCTTGGGTAAAAACAAATTTATTTGTTTTGGATTGTGATATTTTTAATTATAAAAACTAATTTAAAATAACAAAGTTCTTTTTTCTTTTTCTTTTTATTGAGCTTGCTTGTTCTTTCTTAGTTAATTTAGCTCATCATTTTATTTTCAAATTTTACATTTATTATTAATTAATTAATCTTATGATTTCATATTTTTTCTTCATTTTTTCCTTCTAATTAATTATTTAATGATATATTTTTTCTTCAATATTTAAAAAGGTCTAATTAAATTGGTGATGAAGGTGTATCAGGCTTAGGTTCTGCTTTAGCAAATTGCATTAATCTCTCAAATTTGACACTTGACCTTCAGTAAAAACAGTTTATTTGTTTTGGATTGTGATATTTTTAATTATAAAAACTAATTTAAAATAACAAAGTTCTTTTTTCTTTTTCTTTTTATTGAGCTTGCTTTTTTTTTGTTCTTTCTTAGTTAATTTGTCCCAACATTTTATTTTCAAATTTTGCTTTTTTTATTAATAATTAATCTTATTATTTCATATTTTTTCTTCATTTTTTCCTTCTAATTAACTATTTAATGATATATTTTTTCTTCAATATTTAAAAAGTTGCAATTAAATTAGTGCAAAGGGTGCATCAGGCTTAGGTTCTGCTTTAGCAAATTGCATTAATCTCTCAAATTTGACACTTTACCTTTAGTAAAAACAGTTTATTTGTTTTGGATTGTGATATTTTTAATTATAATAACTAATTTAAGACAATAAAGCTCTTTTTTCTTTTTCTTTTTATTGTGCTTGCTTTTTTTGTTCTTTCTTTCTTAGTTAATTTAGCTCAACATTTTATTTTCAAATTTTGCCTTTATTATCAATTAATTAATTAATCATATCATTTCATATTTTTTCTTCATTTTTTCATTCTAATTAACTATTTAATGATATATTTTTTCTTCAATATTTAAAAAGTATCAATTAAATTGGTGCAGAATAGAATAGAATAGAAATACTCGCACATATAAATGCACTCAGAATACAACTTAAATTAAAAATTATTTATTTATTTATTCATTTATTATATTTATATGTATTATTGTTTGTTTTTTTTGTATTATTAGGTCTTTAAATATATTATTTTTGATTTTTTTACATGTATGTTAGTTGAAAGAGAAGATAGTTAAAAGTTAATAAAAATAGAAAGAATACATTATATAAAAATAATTGTTTAATCATAATAAGGTATTAATTGAATATATCGAGAGAAGGATAATTTATTGGAGTATCTAAAAAACTATGGATTATTTAATTGATCAATTTTATTTTTCACTATGCTTATTTGGATTGATCATCATCATCACCGTTATTGTCATCATTATTTTATGATTCTTATTCTTAATATTCTTAGTTAGAGCCATCTTACATAGTAAAATGAGAATTGTTATCATATTTATCAGTATTGTGATCATACTCTTTTTGAATATCTTTTTCATCTTAATCATTATCTTCATAACTAAAATTATCTTCAAGATATTGTAAGATTGAGCTTGAAATTGATAGACTTTCACTTTATTGATGAAAGTCTTCTAAGTAACTTTAATTTGAATTTTCTTCTTGTTACTTATCAGTTTATTAGTTTTCAGTATTAAAATCACCAACCTTCTAATTGTTGCTATATTTATTTTCATTTATTTGATTAGTTTCATTGGAATCGTTTAATTTTTGACTGTCATACTATTGAATACTAATTTTTTTCTCCAAACAATCGATAGATAAATAACTTAAATTTTCTTCAACTACTAAATCTACAAAATCTTCATCTTTAATAGAAAAGCAAACTATTCTTGGCATTTTAAAGATTTTTCTTTTTAACTTCTTCTTAGTTTTCTTATGTAGACTATTATTTATTTTTTCATATATTATTTTATTGATATTTAGAAGTTAAAAATATCCATGAATAAACAAATAAGAAACTCATACATAAATAATTCTCAAAATTAATAAAAAATTTTTGTTTTATTTAACTAAATTTTTTTACTTTATTAAAATATCAAATTAGATGAGATTTCTATAATTTTATATGTGAAAAGCAAACTCTTCAGTGTCTTTATCGCTTACTTTAAAACTTAATTGTTTAAATTATTTTTATTAGTTAATTAAAAAAATGTTTAATTTTTTCTTTAATCAAATAATTTGTCAGAAAACAATATATTTACTGTACTACTAGAAATAATTTGATTAGGTTTTAACAAGTTTTTAGAGCTAATCCAACTTAAGGTAAGCATGCACCATTAGTTTCCCAGCTTTAAAAATATTATTATAACATTTTTGTTAGAATATTTTTTTAAACATTAAAGGAGAAAATAAGTAAAATACAATATAAAATAATAAACAAAAAATACCAGAAACCCAGAAAAAATTCTTTGAGATACTTTAAATTCGATAAATGAGCACATAAATCGTAATAACCTTTAGAGGTAGGCTTAATATAAGTTGGATTTCTATCATGAGTATTGATTTTCAATACTTATAAATTAACAGATTTAGCTAAATTAGAGCCTAATTTAGATAAACCATCGTCACTAAAATAATTATCATCACTTTTATTATTATATATAATTTTTATTTTATTTTTTATTTAAAAATTATATATTGAGATTAAATTATATCAAATTACCAAATTTCAAGACTCAATTCTTACAAGCTTTAGCATTTTACTAATGCAGATCCTAAATTTTCTAACCCTTCATCGCCGATTTCATCACAACTTTAAATTTAGTTAAATAAGCATAAATAGTTAAAATATTTGTTTATATATATGTATTTATATTAATTACAAAAAAGATATCACAAGCTTTGTAAGTTTTTGGCACTTTGACAAAGCAGTAGCTATTCTTGATAATCCTTCATCCCTTAGATTACATGCGCTAATTAAATTCATAATAATTCAAATTAATAGCTTAGTAAATCATAACTTACAATCCAAAAAGATTTAATATTTGAAGATTCTTACAACCTCTTATAATAGAAGCAATAATAACTCCTCCATTTTCTCCAATTTTTTAAAGTCTTTTGTAATAAAATCATTAAAAATTTTACTTATTTAAACTAGTATTTAAAATATTTAATAATTTACGTAAAGTCCATTTAAAAAACAGATATTTGTTTGCATTTCGTTATACTGGCTCCTAATATAGATAATTACTTTGGGCTTACATAAATTTATCCATACTTATGACTATAAAAATGTATAATTAGATAAATAAATTCAAAATTTTATACCTAAAATCAAGAATTAAATATTTGAGATTAGAACAATTTTCTATTTTAGAAGCTATCATTGGAAATTCATCTTAAGTAGTTTATCTTTTTTGATAAAAAAAATAATAAATAAATTCAATCTTTAAAAGAAGTAAGAATTAAATAATTATTAGTCAATTTCAATAATAAAATTCTAATTTTAAATAGTTAGAAAAAAAAAAATCATTAAAAATTTTGTTTAATTTGCTTAAATGCCAACAATAGAAATGAAATAATAATCTTCATTATGTTAATTGAATAAATTTTTTTAACTAAATTAAATAATTTATCTTTTCATAGAAAATATTAAAAGATAACTAAAGTTTTCTTACTGAAAATCAAGGTTAAGATACTTTATTTATTCTAGGGATAAATTTGGTTCCATAAGCTTTTTTTTAAATAAAATAGAATTAATATAAATGAATTAATGAAGTAATATATAAACTTTAGTTAGTTCATTAATTTCCTTTTCTTATAAGACCAAAGATTTCTCAATAGTTTTCATTTTTTTATATATTGCTTTTAATTCATTTTATGAGAACTAATAACAAATTAGTTGTGTGTTTTTCCTCAAAATGACTTTATTGCATATTTTATTGACTATATAATTTAATAGAAACCTTTTTAAGTTATTTTTTAATTTATTATAATATTAAATTAAATAAATTATTTTTCTTTATAGGAGGATGAAATAGTCATAATCAGTATTCTGAATTTTAACAATATAAATATATGGCATATATAATAAATATGTATCTGCATTGAATATTATTTTTATTTTTTGGTATTTCGATCTATTATAAGTAATATGCCAATGAAATATTTATTGGCTTAGTTCTACTAAAAACTAAATAGAATATTTTTTATAATAAAAAAAAAATTATAATAAAATTAAAATTGATAGAACTTTTAATTTTAATTTGAAATATTGAAAATCATTTGTATAATAGTCTGTCTGTAAAATTTAGATTTTTTTGTGAATTTTTGAAGTAAAAAATTCAAATTAAAAAAATTTTAAATTAAATTTTCTTTATTTTTTATCTTTTAAAAAACCATACTTTTTATTTTTTAAATATTTATTTTTTTTATATTTAATCTCTTTATTACAGATTTATTGATAATTCTTTTGAATTCTTTTTTATTCAAATAAAAATTCTTTTTCTAAATAAATTAAATTAAATGTAAAATTAGAAAAATAATAATTATTATAATAAATATTATAATAATATTTATTATGGTTTATAAAATACATGTAATAGTTTAAGTAAATAAAATTATTAACCATCTCCGAAATAAGATTTAAAATAATTGAAATAAAAATATTATTAAAAAAAAAATAATTTTATTATTATATTACATTTAAGTGTAATTGAAGAATAGAAAAATTAAAAACCAAAATCAAATTGGTAATTGACAATAGTATATTATTTGAAGTAATTTTTTTCGGTAATCAATAAATAATGAATTGGTTTGGCTGGTAGGTTAAAAATATTTGTCCTATTATAAAATAAATTGAATTAATTTAATTTGAGAAAACTAAAATATAAATTATATCCATATAGTTAATTACCCTTTATTATTAATAACTTCATTTAATTTCTAAAGTAAGTATTTAATTATATTTATTGCTATTTGTTGAGTATTTTTAGTTATTTATAAATTAAAATAAAATATAAATTAATTAGTTCATTTTTTATTTTTTAAAAATTAATTTTATGTTTTTTTCTTTTTCTTATTTTATTTAATTTTTTATTGATTAATTTATATTTTAAGAAATCTTTAATACATACTATAATTTTATCATAATTTACTATTAATTAATTTTTTGTTTTTTTATATTTGATTTTTTATATTTATAAAATTTAACGCATAAAATAGTCTAAAAATAAAAGAAGAAAAAAATAACTTTCAAAGTAAATAAATGTCAAAAAATTAAATTCATATATCAAGAATTAATAGTAATCTAATATTACATGTATGTTAGTTGAAAGAGAAGATAGTTAAAATTAAAAAATGATTTAAAATATTATTCGATACAAACTAAAGTTAATAAAAATAGAAAAAATACAATTATCTAAAAATAATTATTTAATTATAATAAGGTATTAATTGAATATATCGAGAGTACGATAATTTGCTGGAGTATCTAAAAAACTATTGATTATTTGATTTATCAATTTTACTTTTCACTATGCTTATTTGGATTGATCATCGTCATCTTTATTGTCATCATTATCTTATGATTCTTATTATTAATATTCTTAGTTAGAGCCATCTTACATAGTAAAATGATAATTGTTATCATATTTATCAGTATTGTGATCATACTCTTTTTGAATATCTTTCATTATCTTCATAACTAAAATTATCTTCAAGATATTGTAAGATTGAGCTTGAAATAGATAGACTTTCACTTTATTGATGAAAGCCTTCTAAGTAACTTTAATCTGATTTTTCTTCTTGTTACTTATCAGTTTATTAGTTTTCAGCATTAGAATCACCTACCTTCTAATTGTTGCTATATTTTTTTTTCATTTATTTGATTAATCATTGGAATCGTTAAATTTTGGACAGTCAAACTATTTAATCCTAATAATTTATTTTTCCAAACGATGAATAGCTAAATAACGTAAATTATCTTCAACTATTAAATCTACAAAATCTTCATCTTCAATAGAAAAGCAAACTATTCTTGGCATTTTAAAGATTTTTCTTTATAATTTCTTCTTAGTTTTCTCATGTAGGCTATATATTATTTTATTGATATTTAGAAGTTAAAAATATCCATGAATAAAGAAATAAGAAATTCATACATAAATAATTCTCAAAATTAATAAAAAATGTTTGTTTTATTAAACTAAATTTTTTACTTTATTAAAATATCAAATTAGATGAGATTTCTATAATTTTATATGTGAAAAGCAAACTCTTCAGTGTCTTTATCGCTTACTTCAAAACTTATTTATTTAAATTATTTTTATTAATTAATTAAATAAATGTTTAATTTTTTTTCTTTAATCGAATAATTTGTCAGAAAACAATATATTTACCGTACTAATAGAAATAATTTGATTAGATTTTTACAAGTTTTTAGGGCTAATCCAACTTAAGGTAAGCATGCACCATTAATTTCCCAGCTTTAAAATATTATTATAACATTTTGTTAGAATATTTTTTTAAACATTAAAGGAGAAAATAAGTAAAATATAATATAATAAACAAACAATACCAGAAACCCAGAAAAAATTCTTTGAGATTATTTAAATTTGATAAATGAGCACATAAATCGTAATAACCTTTAGAGGTAGGCTTAATATAAGTTGGATTTCTATCGTGAGTATTGATTTTCAATACTTATAAATTAACAGATTTAGCTAAATTTAAGCCTAATTTAGATAAACCATCGTCTCTAAAACAATTATCACTTTTATAATTATATAAAATTTTTATTTTATTTGCAATATAAATAATGTTAAATTGAGATTAAATTATATCAAATTACCAAATTTCAAGACTCAATTCTTACAATCTTTAGCAATTTACTAAAGCAGATCCTAAATTTTATAACCCTTCATCACTGATTTCATCACAACTTTAAATTTAGTTAAATAAACATAAATAGTTAAAATATTTGTTTATATATATGTATTTATATTAATTACATAAAAGATATTGCAAGCTTTGTAATTTTTTGGCACTTTGGCAAAGCAGTAGCTATTCTTGATAATCCTTCATCCCTTAGAGTACTCCCGCTAATTTAATTCATAAATAAATAATTCAAATTAATAGTTTAGTAAATCATAACTTACAATCCAAAAAGATTTAATATTTGAAGATTCTTACAACCTTTTATAATAGAAGCAATAAATAATACTCCATTTTCTTCAATTTTTTAAAGTCTTTTGTAATAAAATCATTAAACATTTTACTTAGTTAAACTAGTATTTAAAATATTAAATAATTTACGTAAAGTCCATTTACAAAAGAGATATTTGTTTGCATTTCGTTATACTGGCTCCTAATATAGATAATTGCTTTCGGCTTACATAAATTTATCCATACTCATGACTATAAAAATGTATAATTAGATAAATAAATTCAAAATTTTATACCTAAAATCAAGAATTAAATATTTGAGATTGGAACAATTTTCAATTTGAGAAGCTATCATTGGAAATTTATCTTAAGTAGTTTATCTTTTTTGATAAAAAAAAATTATAAATTCAATCTTTAAAAGAAGTAAGAATTAAATAATTATTAGTCAATTTTAATTTTAAATTTCTAATTTTAAATAGTTAGAAATAAAAAATCATTAAAAATTTTGTTTAATTTGCTTAAATGCCAACAATAGAAATGAAATAATAATCTTCATTATGTTAATTGAATAAATTTTTTTAACTAAATTAAATAATTATCTTTTCATAGAAAATATTAAAAGATAACTAAAGTTTTCTTACTGAAAATCAAGGTTAAGATACTTTATTTATTCTAGGGATAAATTTGGTTCCATAAGCTTTTTTTTAAATAAAATAGAATTAATATAAATGAATTAATGAAGTAATATATAAACTTTTGTTAGTCCATAAATTTCATTTTCCTATAAGACCGAAGATTTCTCACTAGTATTCATTTTTTTATATATTGCTTTTAATTCATTTTATGAGAACTAATAACAAATTAGTTTTGTGTTTTTCCTCAAAATGACTTTATTGCATATTTTATTGACTATATACTTTAATAGCAACCTTTTTAAGTTATTTTTTAATTTTTTTTAATATTAAATTAAATAAAAAATTTTTCTTTATAGGAGGATGAAATAGTCATAATCACTAAGAGAATTTACAATCAGGGTTTTTTTAGATCAGTAGGCAGTAAAAACTTCTCTGTCTACTATATTTTGGCCTTCCAAGTATTTAACTCGGAGGGCTACTTTTTAAGACTTTTCAAAAAACATTATTAACAAATTTTTAATAAACATTATAAACAAAAAAGTTAAAATAAAAAGTGATACTTGATTTCTCCCTGAGGTTTTATTTAAATCATGGCATCTAATTATTCAAGATAAATAAAAAAAGGATAAAAATATGATTGATGCATAATATTTAAGATTAAAATATAACTGGCATATAAAGTTTGGCATTTATATAATTTAATAAGATGTAATATAACACTAAAAGTTTCAAATTGTTTGATCGTTTTTGGAGAAACAAGAGAGTTTGCTTAAGAGCATTTAATTCTTTATTTTTTATAAATAATTTATTTACTTACAAAAATATGAATGATATTTATAAATATAAAATCAATAATAAAATCTATTTATATTTATATTTTAGGTTTAAATTTTTTTCAAAATATTATATAATAAAATATATAATATTATTCAAACATTTTATATTTATTCATCCTTTTTTCAACAGTTGTTTATCATTAGAAATCAATATTAAAGACAACTAATCGTTTTGATTTACGACACTTGCTTATTACTTTGAATATTTATGATTCATTCATTGAGGTCTCACTTTTATAATAAATTTGTGTAAATTATTAATAAATATCAAAATAGAATAAACTTTTAAATTAAAAATTATTCTTTAAATTAATAAATAAAATAATATTAGTTGAATAAAAAAAGATAAAAAAATA
>NW_002476545.1:0-1890 GCF_000189635.1 Tetrahymena thermophila SB210 | reverse complement strand
AAAATATATATGATTAAATAGTTAATTAGAAGGAAAAAATGAAGAAATAATATGAAATAATAAGATTAATTAATTGATAATAAAAGCAAAATTTGAAAATAAAATGATGAGCTAAATTAACAAAGAAAGAAAGAACAAAAAAGCAAGCACAATAAAAAGAAAAAGAAAAAAGAGCTTTGTTGTTTTTAATTAGTTTTTATAATTAAAAATATCACAATCCAAAACAAATCAACTGTTTTTACAGAAGGTCAAGTGTCAAATTTGAGAGATTAATACAATTTGCTAAAGCAGAACCTAAGCCTGATGCACCTTCTTCACCAATTTAATTTTAACTTTTTAAATATCGAAGAAAAAATATATCATTAAATATTTAATTAGAAGGAAAAAATGAAGAAAAAATATGAAATAATAAGATTAATTAATTAATTAATAATAAAAGCAAAATTTGAAAATAAAATGATGAGCTAAATTAACAAAGAAAGAAAGAACAAAAAAAAGTAAGCACAATAAAAAGAAAAATAAAAAAGAGCTTTATTGTTTTTAATTAGTTTTTATAATTAAAAATATCACAATCCAAAACAAATAAACTGTTTTTACCGAAGGTCAAGTGTCAAATTTGAAAGTTTAATGCAATTTGCTAAAGCAGAACCTAAGTCTGATGCACCTATTGCACCAATTTAATTTTTACTTTTTAAATATCGAAGAAAAAATATATCATTAAATATTTAATTAGAAGGAAAAAATGAAGAAAAAATATGAAATCATAAGATTAATTAATTAATTAATAATAAAAGCAAAATTTGAAAATAAAATGATGAGCTAAATTAACAAAGAAAGAAAGAACAAAAAAAAGTAAGCACAATAAAAAGAAAAATAAAAAAGAGCTTTATTGTTTTTAATTAGTTTTTATAATTAAAAATATCACAATCCAAAACAAATAAACTGTTTTTACCGAAGGTCAAGTGTCAAATTTGAAAGTTTAATGCAATTTGCTAAAGCAGAACCAAAGCCTGATGCACCTATTGCACCAATTTAATTGAAACTTTTTAAATATTGAAGAAATAATATATCATTAAATAGTTAGTTAGAAGGAAAAAATGAAGAAAAAATATGAAATAATAAGATTAATTAATTAATAATAAAGCAAAATAAGAAAATAAAATGATGAGCTAAATTAACAAAAAAAGAAAGAACAAAAAAGCAAGCACAATAAAAAGAAAAATAAAAAAGAGCTTTGTTGTTTTAAATTAGTTTTTATAATTAAAAATATCACAATCCAAAACAAATAAACTGTTTTTACCCAAGGTTAAGTGTCAAATTTGAGAGATTAATGCAATTTGCTAAAGCAGAACCTAAGCCTGATGCACCTATTTCACAAATTTTATCGCAACTTTTTAAATAATGAAGAAATAATATATCATTAAATAGTTAGTTAGAAGGAAAAAATGAAGAAAAAATATGAAATAATAAGATTTATTAATTAATAATAAAAGCAAAATTTGAAAATAAAATGATGAGCTAAATTAACAAAAAAAGAAAGAACAAAAAAAAAGCAAGCACAATAAAAAGAAAAAGAAAAAAGAGCTTTGTTGTTTTTAATTAGTTTTTATAATTAAAAATATCACAATCCAAAACAAATAAACTGTTTTTACTCGAGGTCAAGTATCAAATTTGAGAGTTTAATGCAATTTGCTAAAGCAGAACCTAAGCCTGATGCACCTATTATACCAATTTAATTAGACCTTTTTAAATATTGAAGAAAAAATATATCATTAAATAGTTAGTTAGAAGGAAAAAATGAAGAATAAATATGAAATAATAAGAATAATTAATTAATAATAAAAGCAAAATTTGAAAATAAAATGATGAGCTAAATTAACAAAGAAAGAA
>NW_002476546.1:0-17176 GCF_000189635.1 Tetrahymena thermophila SB210 | reverse complement strand
TTTTGATGAGAAAATAAATGCTGAATTAACTTTCATATTCAAAATAGCTAGTAATTAATTAATATTTTAGAATGATTTTTGATGAGAAAATAAATGCTGAATTAACTTTCATATTCAAAATAGATGGTAATTAATTAATATTTTAGAATGATTTTTGATGAGAAAATAAATGCTGAATTAACTTTCATATTCAAAATAGGTTGTAATTAATATTTTAGAATGATTTTTGATGAGAAAATAAATGCTGAATTAACTTTCATATTCAAAATAGTGGGTAATTAATTAATATTTTAGAATGATTTTTGATAAGAAAATAAATGCTGAATTAACTTTCATATTCAAAATAGCACGTAATTAATTAATATTTTAGAATGATTTTTGATGAGAAAATAAATGCTGAATTAACTTTAATATTCAAAATAGATAGTAATTAAAATTTTAGAATGTTTTTTAATATGAAAGTAAAATGTAAATATAAAATAGTGAGTAAAATTGAATAAGAGTTCATAACATAAATTTGAGAATAAAATATACTTTTGAAAAACAGATGGTAATTATTAGTAGAAGATAAATAAGATAGATGGAAAATAAATTTACTTTTGAATATACAGCGAGTAATATTTTAAAAGAATAATTTTGATAGATAATCTTATTAAAATATATAAAATAGATAGTAATATTTTTGAAAAATAGTAATGTAGAAGTAAGAATTAATTAATTACTAATACTATGAAAACAGTGAGTAAGAGTTATGAAAATAATTTGAAAAATGTGAGTAACTAACTAAATATGTTAATTCTAAACTAGATTGTAAAATATTATAGCAATATAAAAAGAAAATTAAAAAAATAAAAAATAAAAATAGATTGTAAAATTTTAAATAATTTTGGATGAAATACAATAAAGAAATGTAAATATAAATTTAATTAAAACAGCTGGTAATAACTAATCCTATTAAGAAACCAAAATATGAATATCTATTACTTGCTTATTTATAAATAAAGTAAAATTATTTATAAGAAAAATATATTTTATTACTGAACATTTGAATAAAATAAAAAGGGTATAATACTTTGAAAGAATTTATCACCGAAGAAAGAGCAAAATTCAATGAAAATTTATAAAAATATTAGAAAGTATAATTCTTTTTTTTAAATAAATTTTTTATTTCAATTAAATTGAAAAATTTAATTTCAAAAAATAATAAAATATAAATCATGTTTTGCTTTTAAAAAGTGATGAGCCACATAGTATTTGTTAGATTCTGGCAACACAGTTTAAGAAATCAGGAATGCTCTTTTTTGTTTGTTTGTCTGTTTGTTTGTTTATTATTAATAAAATAATTGCTTGAATTATTATTAACAAATATTAAAAATAATATGAATTTGTGAAATATATTTTTATGTTTCTATATTGATCGTAGCTTCAACTTTTAATTTCTTTTTTTTTTAAACATGAAAAAAAAAATCAATAATTTATTAAGATTTTATTTTAAAATATTTTTTATTAACTAATTAAGTAGTAGTAAACAATTATATTTAATTTTTTTTAATTTATTCAAGTTTTCATTTAAAATTCCATTTTTTTTTTTGAGGCTAGAAAATAATTTCAATATTGATGTTATTGAAGTAAGTATAGTATTAATGGCTTAAAAAATTTAAATAATCCTAATTTTGCAAATAAAAAATTTCCATTCAAAGTATATTTATTTATTAAGGATCTAATTTCAAGTTATAAATTTAAAAATTGTAAAATTTAAGTTTTAACATTTATTATTATGCTAATAAGTTATTTATTATTTGTTTAGTTTTAGTTAATAAAATTAAAGTTTATAAAAAAGTAAAATATTTGATCTCTTTCACCATCTTCTTCTTCTTTTAAAATGAATTGATTTAAATAATATACCGTAAATACTCTATCTTAAGCTGATTCAAATTTAATTAAGACTGTGTTCTAATTTAAGCTCGTTCTTTCCAGCCAATTTAGTAGAATTTAGATCTTAATTCAAATTTTTGTTCTAAAATTTTACAGTAGCTTGACTAGCATCCAATTCTTCTTTCTCAAATTCTATTTCTAGATAGTAATTAATATTTTAGAATGATTTTTGATTAGAAAATAAATGCTTAATAATTTTTCATATTTGAAATAGAGCGTAATTAATAAATTAGAATTTTATTTTACAAGAAAATAAATACTAAGTTAATTTTCATATTCAAAATAGTCAGTAATTAATATTTTAGAATCATTTTTGATTAGAAAATAAATGCTAAATTAACTTTTATATTCAAAATAGAAAGTAATTACTATTTTAGAATGATTTTAGATTATAAAATAAATGCTGAATTTAATTTTTTATTCAAAATAGCTTGTAATTAATATCTTAGAATGATTTTTGATGAGAAAATAAATGCTGAAATAACTTTCATATTCAAAATAGGGAGTAATTAATATTTTAGAATTATTTTTGGAGAAAATTAATTCTGAATTAACTTTATTATATAAAATAAACAGTTAGTAATTAATATTTTTGAATAATTTTTGCCGAGAAAATAAATGCTGATAAAACTTAAATATTCAAAATAGTCAGTAATTAATATTTAAGAGTGATTTATTATGAAAAAATAAATTATATATTAACTTTCTTACTCAAAATAGCACGTAATTAATATTTTCGAAAAATATTTTACTAGAAAACAAATGCTTAATTAACTTTCACCTTCAAAATAGATAGTAATTAATACTTTAGAATGATTGTTGATGAGAATATTAAATTAACTTTAATTATCAAAATATAATAATATTTAGAATGATATTTGATGAGAAAATAAATGCTGAATCAAGTTTTATATTCAAATTAGCCTGTAATTTATATTTTGAGTGATTTTTGATAAGAAAATAAATGCTGAATTAACTTTCATATTCAAAATAGGAAGTAATAAATATTTGATAATGATTTTTGATGTAAAAATAACTACTGAACTAACTTTTATATTAAAAATAGCACGTAATCAATATTTTAGGATGATTTATATTGAGAAAATAAATGCTAAATCAACATTCATTTTCAATATAATCGGTAATTAATATTTTAAAATTATTTTATACAAAAAATAAACTAAATAAACTTTCATATTCAATATAAGGAGTAATTAATATTTTAGAATAATTTAGATGAGAAAATAAATGATGAATTTACTTTCATATCCAAAATAGGAAGTAATTAATATTTTATAAATATTTTTGATGAGGTAATAATTGATCAATTGATTTTCATATTCAAAATAGAGCGTATTTAATATTTTAGAAAGATTTTTGATGGGGAAATAGATGCTTGATTAACTATCATATTCAAAATAGGATGTAATTAATATTATGGAATTATTTTTAAAAAATAAATGCTGAATTAATTTTCATATTCAAATTAAAAAGCAAGTAATTAATATTTTAGAATAATTTTTGATGAAAAAATAAAATTCTAAATTAATTTTCATATCAAAATAGGGAGTATTTAATATTTTGCAATGATTTTTGATGAGAAAATAAATGCTTAATTAAAATTCAAAATAAAAATAGGATGTAATTAATAATTTAAAATAATTTTTGAAGAGAAAATTAAATGATGAATTTACTTTAATATTCAAAATAGTCTGAAATTAATATTTTAGAATGATTTTAGATGATAAAATAAATGCTGAATTATTTTTCCAATACAAATTAGAAAGTAATTAATATTTTAGAATGATTTTTGGTGAGAAAATAAATACTGAAATAACTATCATATTCAAAATAGTCAGTAATTAATTAATATTTTAGAATGATTATTGAAGAAAAAATAAAAGCTAAATTAATATTCATATTTAAAATAGGCAGTAATTTATATTTTAGAATGATTTTAGATGATAAAACAAACGATGAATTAATTTTCCAATACAAATTAGAAAGCAATTAATATTTTAGAATGATTTTTGGTGAGAAAATAAATACTGAAATAACTTTCATATTCAAAATATTCGGTAATTAATATTTTAGAATGATTTTTGAAGAAAAAATCAAAACTAAATTAATTTTCATATTTAAAATAGGGAGTAATTTATATTTTAGAATGATTTTAGATGATAAAATAAATGCTGAATTAATTTTCAAATACAAATTAGAAAGTAATTAATATTTTAGAATGATTTTTGGTGAGTATATAAATACTGAAATAACTATCATTTTCAAAATAGCATGTAATTAATATTTTTAGAATGATTTTTGATAGAAAACAAATGCTGAACTAAATTTCATATTCATAATAGCTTGTAATTAATATTTTAATTGATAAATATGAGAAAATAAAAGTACAATTAACTAACTAATTCAAAATAGGAAGTAATTAATATCTTAGAATTATTTAATGAAAAAATAAATTCTTAATTAACTTTAATATTTAAAATAGGATGTAATTAATATTTAAGAATGATTTTTTGATGAGAAAATAAATTCTGAATTAACTTTCATATTCAAAATAGCACGTAATTTATAATTTAAAATGATTTTTGAAGAGAAAATAAATGCTGAATTAACTAACTTTCATATTCAAAATAGTGGGTAATTAATATTTTAGAATGATTTTTGAAGAGAAAATAAATGCTGAATTAACTTTCATATTCAAAATAGCCTGTAATTAATATTTTAAAATTATTTTTGATAAGAAAATAAATGCTGAAATAACTTTCATATTCAAAATAGGGTGTAATTAATAATTTAGAATGATTTTTGATGAGGAAATAAATGTTGAATTAACTTTCATATTCAAAATAGTTGGTAACTAACATTTTAGAATCGTTTTTGATGATAGAATAAATGCTGAATTAACTTTTATATTCAAAATAGTCTGTAATAAAAATTTTCAAAAGATTTTTGATGAGAAAATAAAAGCTGAATTAATATTCATTTACAAAATAGGATGTAATTAATATTTTAGAATGATTTTTGATGATAAAATTAATGCTGAATTAACTTTCTTATTAAAAATAAATAGTATGTAATTAATATTTTAGAATGGTTTTTGATGAGAAAATAAATTCTATAATATCTAAAATAGTGGGTAATTAATATTTTAGAATTATCTTTGATGATGAAATAAATGCTGAATTAATTTTCGTATTAAAAATAGCGTGTAATTAATAATTTAGAATGATTTTAATGAGAAAATAAATACTGAATTAACTTTCATATTCAAAATAGGGTGTAATTAATAATTTAGAATTATTTTTGATGAGAAATTAAATGCTGAATTAACTTTCATATTCAAAATAAATAGAGTGTAATTAACTTTTAGAATGATATTTTTTGATGAGGAAATAAAAGCTAAATTAATTTTTATATTCAAAATAGTGGGTAATTAATATCTTAGAATTATTTTTGATGAGAATATAAGCACTTGAATTCACTTTCATATTCAAAATATAGATAGTAATTAATATTTTAGAATGATTTATTTTAGATGAGAAAATTAATCTTGAATTAACTTTCATATTCAAAATAGTAAGTATTTAATATTTAAGAATTATTTTTGATGACTTGAATTAACTTTCATTTTCAAAATAAATAGAGTGTAATTAACTTTTAGAATGATTGTTTTTGATGAGAAAATAAATGTTGAATTAACTTTCATATTAAAAATAGCGCGTAATTAATATTTTAGAATGATTTTTAATGAAAAATTAATGCTGAATTAACTTTTGTATTCAAAATAGAGAGTAATTAATATTTTAGAATGATTTTTGATGAGAAAATAAATGCTGAATTAACTTTCATATTAAAAATAGAGCGTAATTAATATTTTAGAATTATTTTTGATGAGAATATAAGTGATGAAATTAACTCTCATATTCAAAATATAGATAGTAATTAAACTTTTAGAATTATTTATTTTTGATGAGAAAATAAATGCTGAATTAACTTTCATATTCAAAATAGGGTGTAATTAATATTTAAGAATTATTTTTGATAAGAAAATAACTGCTGAATTAACTTTTTTATCTTCAAAGTCGTCAGTAATTAATATTTTTTTATGATTTTTGATAAGAAAATAAATACTGAATAAACTTTTTTATTCAAAATAGTAGGTAATTAATCTTTTAGAATGATTTTGAATGAAAAAATACAAGCTGAATTAATAATATACATCGAGTAATATTTTAGAAAAATAATTTTGATAGAGAATCTTATTAAAATGTATGAAATAGACAAATATTAAATAATTTTGGATGAAATAAATCAAGAAATCTAAATCTAAATTTAATTTAAACAGATGGTGGTAATAATTAATCCTATTAAACCTATATATGAATATCTTCTACTTGCTTATTTATAGAGAAAGTAAAATTCTTTATAGTAAAAATATAATTTTATTTACAACCTTTGAATAAAATTAATAGGGTATAAGCCATTAAAATATTTTATCACAAAAGAGCAAGGCTAAAGTACATTTATATAAATATTAAAATGTAATTATTCTTTTACAAATAAATTTATAATTTTCATTTAATTGAAAAAATTAATTTAAAAATCATTTATTTTGCTTTTAAAAAGAGATGAGTCACATAATATTTGTTAGATTCAGGACACAATTTAAAAAATCAGAAAAACACTTTTTTGTTTGTTTTTTAGCTGGTTAATTATAAATAAAATAATTGCTTGAATTATTATTAACGAATATTATAAATAATATTACTATGTGAAATATATTTTTATATTTTCTATTTTGTAGCTTAAACTTTTAAATTCTTTTTTTTTTTTTAAACATGAAAAAAAACAATTTTATTTTTAAATATTTTTTATTAATTGGTTAAATAACTTAACTTAGTAAACTATTATTTTTAATTGTTTTTTAATTGAATTGAGGTGTTGATTTAAAATTCCTTATTTTTTTAATTAAGAAAACAATTTCAATATCGATATTTTTTAAGTATAGCATCAAATGCTTAAAAACTCTGATATTTCTTATTTTGCAAATTATAAATATCCATTCAAAGTATATTTGTGACCCAAATTCAAGTTATAAGCTAAATATAGCTGTTCTTGTTTCTAAAATTTTGCAGATCAGATATATGTATGTAATCAGCAGAATTTTTTTAAATATTTATATATAAATGACTAAATGAAATGCATTTTTTTTCTTTTCTTTTTTACCAGAATTTATCTAAGAGATAATGCTATTCTAGGATAATTATTTATCTAGTAGGTAATAAATATTTAGTAGAATAATAAAAAAGGGTATCAAAGTAAATAGAACAAACAATCAAAAAAAAGTATTTAATCAAAGATTTAAATACTACAAAAATTATGAGTGTAAATAATTTTTTATTAGAAAAGGCTCCCCTTTTAACCATAGATTTGTTTATAATTTATTTGCTCCTATCTCTGGGGTAGTAATGTATCAGTAGTATTGGGTGGTAAATACAAAATTTCATATATAATTTTATATATAAATCTTTCTTTAGATCATTAAATTTATGAGCTTCAAAATTATCTAATAATAGAAGTCCTTTTTATCTAATGGAAGAGAAGTTGTGTAAGGTTTTGTAATTTCTTAAAACATATTTTAAAATAAAGCTTTCTCTAAAAATTAAAGTTAGTTACGGGAGAATAATTTGATATTCTTAGGAATATAATCCAAAATCTATTTTATACCCTTAGTTGGATAAACAATAAATTAATTAATATTTTAGAATGATTTTAACCAGAAAATAAATACTGAATTAACTTTTATTTTTAAAGTAGCATGTAATTAATTATTAAGAGAGTTTTTTGATGAGAAAATAAATGATGACTTTCATATTCTAAATAGTTGGTAATTAATATTTAAAAAGATTTTTTTTGATAATTAAAATAGAAATAGCAAGTAATAGTTTAAAATACCTTTAAAGATTATTAAACTATTAATTAAAATTATAGTTTAAATAAAAATAAGTAAATAAAATAAGGAAAAATATATTTATAGTTATACAAAATAATAAAACATTAATTTGGGTGTAAATAATTCATAAAATTATTTTAGAAAAGAAAATATTATATTAAATAAATAAATCTATTAGGATGTACTGTCCTCCCTCTTTAATAAGATGTCTTTTTTAAGAAGATAATTATCTATTTTTGAAAATAATTATTTTTCATTTAAATTATTCAAAAATCAATTTTCTAAATTTATGATATATAATTTGTAATTACTGTTCTTTCGTTAACTATTTCATAATTTATTGATAAAATAAATATTAATATAAATTATACAATTAAAAAAAGTAAAGATAAAATAAGTTATTATGGAAGTTGAAACTAATTCATATCTAAATTTTTAAATAAAAGAATATTACAATTTTGTTGAATATTTTTTTTTAATTGGAAATATCATACTCTTATATTATTTTAGCCTCCATATAAGATCTATACTTTTGATGATGATCATTTTTAAAGCATATCGAGATTAAAGCACTAAAATTGAAAGATTTAAATTAGAAGATGTCTTTTTTGAGAGAATAATAGTAATTTTTTCATTTTTATTCATTGAGTTTCCTTTTTATTAGAATATCAAAAGTATTTCATATTTCTATTAGACTGTAAATTTTTATATTTATTTCTTAAAAGATTAAATGTATTTTATTTTATTATATCAATAAGAGGGTAATATTTTCATCTTATAGCAGACCTTCTTCAAGTTTTTTAGATCCTTAAAAACAAGTAAATTTTCTAAAATTTTTATAATTATAAGATTTTCACAATCAACTTATAGAATTAAAATAGGAAGTATTTAATATCTTAAAAATATTTTTGATGATAAAATAAATGCTGAATTTACTTTCATATTAAAAAAAATAAGTTTAATTTTGAATATACAACCAGTAATATTTTAGAAGAACAATTTTGATAGATAATCTTATTAAAATGTATATAAATATATTTGATAGTTATATTTTTTTAAGATGTTTTAATGTAGAAGTAAGAATTAATTATAATATGAAAACAGTGAGTAAGAGTTATAAAAATAATTGGAAAAATATGATTAGCTAACTAACTATGTTAATTCTATACTAGACTGTAAAACATTTCGATGATTTAAAATAATGTTTAAAAAATAAAAATTAATAATAGATTGTAATATTTTAAATAATTTTGGATGAAATATAATCAAGAAATGTAAATATAAATTTAACTAAAATAGCTTTTAATAATTAATCATATTAAGAAACCAACTTTTGAATATAAAACTTACTTATTTTTTAAGAAAGTAAAATTATTTATAAGAAAGCATATTTTATTACTAAACCTTTTAATATAATAAATAGTGTATAACACATTAAAAGAGTTTATCACAAAAGAGCAAGATTAAATAATATTTATAAAAATATTAGAAGGTATTTTACTTTTTACAAATAAATTTAAAAAAATAATCAAATATAAATGCAACACAATTATTGAAATCAAAAATGATCTTTTTTGTTTGTTTTTTTTTGCTTGTTTATTATAAATAAAATAATCACTGGAATTAATTAATTAATAAATAAATATTAAAAATAATATGAATTTGTGAAATGTATTTTTATGCTTTATATATTGTATTTCAATTTCATTTTTTTTAAAATGAAAAAAAACAATAGCTAAGATTTTATTTTTAAATAAAACGTCTAAAATTGAAAAAATGGTTAACTATAATACTGGGTTTGTATTTTCATTATCCTTTATATTCTTTGATTAATAAATTAAGTATTCAAATTAATTTATTTGCATCAAAAGGATAAAAGGCGTATGGATAAGGAGACTGTAGACAAGGTTAGCTTGGTACTGGAAGGATAGTAATTGATTATTTTCCTGCTGAAATACCTCTTCCTTCATTCGAAGGACATCTAAAATAAGTCAGTTATGGTGATAATCACACGCTTTTTCTAACAGACTAAGGCGAAGTATTTGCTTGTGGTAACAACTCTATTGGTTAACTAGGAACTAGTTAAATCGAGTCTTTATCTAACTAAAATTCGCATAAAATAATAACAACAAATATCTTCTAATATTTATAATTCTAGAATTATTATTTTTTTAGAGAAAATTAAAATAAAATTAATAAAATATTTTTTTTTAAATGAAAATTTAATTTTATAATTTATTGTTTATTTCATTTCTTTGTTTTGTTAATTTTGAATATTTTTTTAGGTATGTTTGGGGCACAGCTTTCTTTGGATATTTTGATGAACCATAATTTATTTAGGCTGATGGCATTTTTTGGAAAGGATTCACTTAAGAGAATAATTTTATTTGTCTGACAGATGATTAAGGAAAAGCTTATTCTTGGGGATAAAATATCAATGAAGAATTAGCTTTAGGATTGTATCCAAGTCATCAATAATAAGCTTATCCTTAAGAAATTCAAATAAATATGGAAGATAAATATGTTAAGAAAATAGAATGTGGATAACACTTTTCATTTGCTGTATTGTCGAATCTATAAAATATTGTAAATAATTTAATGCTTGCTGAGCAAATCAACTAATTTTCTTAGTAAATTTAAAAATTCTAAAGCGATTATCCTTCTGTTCTAAACAAGAATTAAATATAAGAAAATAATCAAGAAAATTAATTTAATTTTAATACTAATAATTATTAATAAACTGATTAGATTCAATAAAAAAGGTAAGTATCAACAGTAGCTTTAGCCAGAATATTTTATAAATAGATTCATTAGAAGAATAAAATAAAGTTTTCGATAGAAGCATAAGAGCTTGCTTAAGTAATTGCTAAAATGGATAACAATAAGAAAATTTAACAAAAGAAGAATTTAAGATTAAATACCCAAGGTAATAATGCTTTAATTGAAAGGTGCGAAACAGAATAGGTTAAGCAGATGTCAAATAAAAACTAAGGAGTGATCAAATTAGATCAAATTTTACCAAATTATTTTACTAATCACAGAGTTCTTACTGAATCAGCAGACTTTTCTGTCAATAATATCAATAGATTCTAAAGTAATTAATAAGTTAATGTTGTAAGTTAAAGCATCCCTGGCAATTTCAAGCTAGAAGCTATGCAAAGTAACCTAATTAATATGAAGCATAATGAATCTATTCAGTTAAGTTAACCTTATAAAAATTAAAATTAAAGTATCGATAATATAATAATTTAGATTAAAATATTTTAAATTTAAGTGAAATTGCATTTAATTAATCAGAAGTATTGAAAGAAAACAATTCTAATTTATAAAATAATTGTTAACTATAAAATGAATAAATGACATGGTTAAAGGATGTCTTTGACAAAACATCTCAAAGCTTTTATTAACAACAAAAACAAATAAACAGCCAAATTCAATATTCTTAAAACAAAATTGATCATCTACAATAATAAAATTACTCATTTGTGGGAAAAATCCAAGACATTCAATTAAAATATTATTTTATCTAAAAGAAGTTAGAACAATCCTAATAAGAAAACAAATCGCTTAAAAAATAGCTCTCAGAAGAAAAAAATAAAAATGTAAAATTATAAATTAGAGTTGATCACCTCACAAAAAAAAGCAAATCATTACAAAAGAAAAATGAACTACTACTCCTTGAAATAGATATGAACAAAAAAACCTACGAGATGAAGTGTGAAGCTTTGCTCAAATAAATTTATAATTATCAAAGTTTAGAAACAATTTAAGATAAAGGTAATTAATAGCAGCTTAATTAAATAAATCAGCAATATGAAACTCTACTTGAAAATTTCATAACGATTAATGAAAATGGATAAAACAATAATGCCCTTGATACTTCCTATTCCTAAGTGAAAAACATGCAGACGTTTGCTGATCCGGTAGATGATAAACAAAACATTTAAATGTAAAAAATATTGTTTATTTATTATTTAATTTATTCTTTATATTTCTAATATAAAAAAAGGAACAACTAATTTGTAAAGTAAGAAAATAATTCGAAGCTTTCTAGCCAGTTTTAAAGCAGCAAAGTATCTGTTTCACAGGATTTTATAAATTTAATCCATAATAACGAATAATATCAAAATAATTAATATAACATCATTGATATGAAAGACCTCCAAATTTAAATCAACCCTTCAAGCCCTTTTTCTAATTCAAACGCATCAAAAAAGCTAACAATGAAACTAAATTAACTGAGCTTGATTAATAGAAATAATTAGCCATATTAAATTAATGAAGATTTATGATAAATATTCAATACTAAAATTACTCTTTATGTATTTATTTTGTAATGAATTTAAATAAATGGCTTTGCTTATCAGATATCTTAATTAATTCATGTATATATGTATGTGTATATATTTATATACTTGTTTTACACAAGCATATATATATGAATTGCTTACTCAATACAATAAAATAACATTAATATACTTATTTATAATAGAATAAAATTTATTATTATATATATATTTTAATCAATAGAGCTAATTTAAACTTCACGCTCTTTTTGATTATATTGCTATTCTTAAATCATTATTTTTCTATTATGAAATAAATAAATATTTAGTAGAATAATAAATATTAAAAAGTAAATTCAAAGAAAATTTAAAGTAATAAAAAAGGTATCGAAATAGGTTTCGAACCTGAATAAACAAAAAAGTAAAAAATTTTTAGGTTTTTTGAAAAAAATAGAAAACCCTGATTATAACCTCTTCGCTTATTTTTTTACTCATAGTGTTAGTATTCATAATTAAAATTTAAGAATTTATTTTTCATCCATATTGTATTGTTTTTTGACTATTCAATTATTCCATTCAAATATTTAATTTGGTGTAAGCTAGATTAATTATGACAGAAATGCGTTTTCTTTTAAATAAAACTCTACTTAAAGAAAAATCAAACAGATATTTAATCAAAAAAAGGAGGAAAATTAAGATTCTATTAAATATTCTAATAGCTCACTATTTATTATTTTGATATAGATAGAAGACCATTTCTTGTAATAAAAAGAATACTTAGGGGATAGAAGGTTTCATAACTAAACTTTGCTAAAATAGTTGCATATTTAACTATATAAATACTCTTATAATTAAATAAAGCATGTGAAAAGTAGCTTTTTTTGTAATTTATTTGCCATATTCAAAAAAAGACATAAATTTGCACTATATTAATATTACGAGTAAAATGGATATTTCAGTAAAAAATAGATCTTATTTACATATTATTTTTACTATTAGAGTAGTTTTAACGTACAAAAAAATATTAACTTAGCTATCTTTTGAGCATATTTTTCAAGTTATTGGCACTACATATCAAATATATATTTATTATCCACAAATCCTTTATTCAAGAATAAATTTTTTGTGGAAACTTCAAAGAATATGAATACTATTTATATTTTACCTACTTTTTGTTGTTTTTATAAAAAATGGTGAGGTATTTTGTCTAATATACATTTGTTATTGTATTTATTTCAACAATTACATATTTGCTTTGTTGATTGGCTCTCAATATTAAAAAATAAGATAATGCTTGACCATATTTAAATTTTATTTATAAAAGAAAAGGGTCTTTTAATAAGTTCTAGTTTAGAAAGTAGGCACAAAAATGTTATTATATATTTATAGTTCTAAATTTTATTGTATTTTAGAGCAGAATTTACAAAAATTTTGACATCTAAGCTTCATTTATTTAATGATCTATGTTTTAAATTATATTTTGGTTTTGCTACTTTAAAATTATTGTGCCATTTATTCATATTTTTACTATTAAGAAAACATAGAAAAATATTAATGATAAATATTATTTAGCTTAAACTAGTAAACAAAATAGATACCAAATTACTGCAATAATAGCTAACAGCTTAAGTTGTAAGCTTCTTTACTTCATTGTATTATTAAAGCTATGAATTGTTTTTTTGTTTTCTTTCTTTCATTCTTGCTTTATCTTACGTGTTAGTATGCTAACTTTATTTATTATGTCATTTTGCAATATTTTGTGATTGAGATGATGGCAAGTTGGGATATTTAAATCTTATTCATAAAATGATCTAATATTATTTAATGCGTATTTTATTATTGAAATTTTAATATTTCAAATATTATTTTTAGAGATGATTTAATTAATTTACATCAGATTTTAACAAAAAATAATCATTTAAAAACTTAATGAATTTTGTTTATTGGCAAATAATTAATTAATTCAAATTAATTTGTTAGAAAAAAAAATATTGAGACATTAAAAAATGGAAACAATTAGCTAAAATCTTGAAGGATTCTAAGAAGCTAAATATAAGCTTGCATTGCATCTTCAAAACAGGAAAAAAATCAAAGAGATGTACAAAATGAAAGGTGTCTAAATGCTCGATAAACCTGAGTTAGTCAGTAAAAAATGATTAGATTAATATTAATTTTTTATGAATAGATTTATAATTATTAATATTGATAAAACTTGATACATACAATATTATTAAAACTTAAACATTTAATTACTAAAAATATATTCAAGACATCAATTTAATAATTTATCCTGTCTTGATTCTAATCAAATTTAATCTTAATTAACAAAAGTTTCTGATATCTAAGAACCTAAATTAAAGCCTTAATAAGCTTCAGTTTATAAGACTATGAAAAGCGAATTAACTAATAAAGGCTACTCTGATTTTAGGTTTTTAGGATAGGGAGCATAGGGATTAGTTTTGTTAGCAAAGAATTCGAAAACTAAAATGAGGTATGCTATCAAAGGTGTTTAAGTTAGAGATTCTGAAGGAAATATTGACGAAGATCTTAGCAATACAGTGAGATAAGAAGTAGAAATACTTAAAAAATGTGGAGGCTCTCCTTATGTAGTCAGTCTTTTAGATTAATTTGAAGGAAAACAATTCAGTTACTTAGTTCTAACTGAGTGTTAAGGTACAAATATTAATATTCATTTACTTTAAAATTAATGAAACCATTTAATTGAAAGTTTTTAATGCAAAATAAATGTTATAAATAAAAAGGTACTCTCACCTAAATTTTAGAAAGGAACTAAAACAAAAGACTGAATGAAATATCAGCAATCAAATATGCTAATGACATTGCTCAAGGTCTCTACTACATTCACTCTAAGAACTGCCTTGTTAATGATCTGAAAATGGATAATATCTTAATTGATTACCATGGAAATGCAGTTGTTTGTAAATTATTAACAAACACTAACAAGCTTGATTGATTTTCTATAAAATATTTTAAATAGCTGATTTTGGTATGGCAGATAACCTAACATATAAATCTGGCTATGCAATCAATCAATATGTATGAACATATTTTTTTATCAGAAATTAAAGTGGTATAATTATAATAAATTTCAAAAAATGAAAGATGGGAAACTTCTTGTATCAAGCTCCAGAGTGTTATGATCCAGCTGATTCAGATATAGGTAAGGTTTATCATGATGAATATTTAAAATTAGGTGTCAATGTGAGACTATAGCCAAGCAACAGAGTAAATAAATATTTAAAAAAAATTATTTTAATAAAATCAAATTATTATTATGCTTATTAATTTAAACAGAGTGAAGCATGTTCTTTAGGTATTAAATTAAATAAAAAATATAATATTTATTTTTATTTGCATACATTATTAAAAGGATATCTAATTTATACAATGGTCTAGGGAATAAATATTAGTTTAGCATTAAATAAGCACAAGCAATTAAATTATGATGGTGAATTTACAAATTTTGTTTATCACAAATAGCTTAAATATATTATTGAAGGATTAACTAATTTTGTTCCAAAGAATAGAATGCCTATTAAAGAGGCTTTAATTATTTTAAAGGGAATTATTTCTTTTGAATTTTAGTTAGATGACATGCTTATTGAGATGATAGATGGAAACACTCAACAGTTCACAAGTTCACTCAAAAATGAAATTGAGTTTGTTAAAGAATTTTCAAACAAGTTTTATCCAATCATGTATGTTTGTTTATTTTAATCTACTCTTTCGTTAAATTTTTTAAAGTAAAAATGAACAGACCTTAAACTAAGAGTTGAAAGAAGATCATCAAAAAAGATAATATGTTAATTTTTTATTTTTACTCAAAATATCCTCAATTTATTCAAAAAAATTCGTAAAAAAGGAGGCAAAAATAGAAGAATTATAGAAAATAAATCTTTAACTAGAATAAAAAATTAGTGAATAAGAAAAAACAATTAAAGGTTTATTAACCTAATTAGAATAATCTTAAAATTAGTTAATGAATCAACCTTAGATTAAGATGATGCCAACGATGATGAACACGAATTAGTAACATATTATTTTTTAAGAAATTAATAAATAGGAAAAGAAAAGAAAGATGAATTCCCAAGAAAAAAACTAACTTTGAATTCAAGAAATAAGTTTTTAACAGAAACCAATAAAAATATTATTAAAAAGAAAGTATACATTTTTCATCAGTTTACTTCAAAAAAATTAATTAATTTTAATATAATAAAAAATAGCATGTAATTAATTCCTTTCCAAAAGTCATTTATTAACTAAAAAGTTATCATTCAATTAAAAAAATTGAATAGCTAGTAATTTATTTAAATTTATTTGCAAAACCTTAATAATCTTCCATTAAAAATTCTTTAGAAAGTAAATTCCTTCAATTGCTAGAAATTAATATAATATCATATTCCAATAGCAAGTATATTTATCACCCTTTAATTATCCTTTTTAAATTATCTTAACCTATTTTAGCACACAAAAAAAGATGTAATTTTATTCAGTCAATTTCAATATATCAAAATATTTTTTATTTAAAAGGAAGTAAATACTTTGAAAATCATGATCATAAATTTATAACCATATTCTTTTAGAGGGTCTCATTTTTATCTATAGCTATTACTTTATTTATCTATTTCTCTAATATAGATTGTAATCTCTCATCCCTTCCTTAAAAAATACTAAATTTACTTATATTCTCAAAATAGCATGTAACATTTTTATCAGAAAATGCTTAAATTAACTTTTATATTCAAAATAGCAAGTAATTAATATTTTAGAATGATTTTTGATGAGAAAATAAATGCTGAATTAACTTTCATATTCAAAATAGCTAGTAATTAATTAATATTTTAGAATGATTTTTGATGAGAAAATAAATGCTGAATTAACTTTCATATTCAAAATAGCACGTAATTAATTAATATTTTAGAATGATTTTTGATGAGAAAATAAATGCTGAATTAACTTTCAT
>NW_002476547.1:6709-13111 GCF_000189635.1 Tetrahymena thermophila SB210 | reverse complement strand
CTAAGAGTGAAGTATCTTAATCACGAATTGAATTGTAGCTTTTTAAATATTAAAGAAAATTATATAATTAATAAATTATTTAGAAAGATAGAAGAAAGAAAAACATAAGTAAATTAAAAAAGAAAAAGATTAATAAATCTAGTAAAAAGCTAATAAACAAATTAAAAGAGTTTAATTGTTTTAAATTTATTTTTATAAATAGAAAAATCACAATCCAAAACGAATAAACTGTATTTACGATAGATTAAGTATCAAATTTGAGAGATTAGTGCAACTTGCTATAGCAGAAAATAAGCCTGAAGTACCTTTATCACCAATGCTATTGTAACTTTTTAAATATTGAAGAAAATTATATAATTAATAAGTTATTTAGAAAGATAGAAGAAAGACAAACACAAGTAAAATAAAAAATAAAAAGATTAAATCTAATAAAAAGCTAGCTTATAAAGAGTTTAATAGTTTTAAATTCATTTTTATAAATAGAAATTTCATAATCCAAAATAAATAAACTGTTTTTATCAAATTAAAGTCTTAGAAGGAAAAAATTAATAAAAATAATATAAAATGAATAAAAAAATTTTTAAATGAATTTAAAAAATTTAAAGTGAATAAAATTAAAAAAATAATTTTTAAATAATGTTTGGATGAATGAATGAATGAATATTGGTGATAATTTCTATTTGAAAAATAATATTTTTAATAAACTAAACATTAAATAAAAAGTAAATATTAATAATAATAATAATATCTATAAATTAATTATACCTAAGATCAATATGGAGAACCTAATAAGATTAAAGCGAAGAGTTTAAAATCTTTTTATATTAGTAAAAATAAATTGAAAGTATGTTAATAAAAAAATAAATAATTACTTCTTCTAACTTTTTATAATATTTAATCTATTACATCCTTTATTTTTTTTCCAAAATATTGAATAGCAATTAATGAAAATTTAATTAATTTTTAGTAAATAAAAAGAACAATAACTTTCTTTGATTATTAAATCTTAACATTTCTATTTAAAATGTGTACTTAAAAATATAGTAGGACCTATAGATTGGATATAAAGGATAGTGAGTGAGTGAGTGAGAATGCGAACTCAATAAAATATAAAATTTTTTGGCTTATTTATACCATGGGAAAATTTTATTAAAATTTAATTTAAAATTATATTTTCATTTTTCTAATTTTTTTACATTATTTTTCAAAAATTAATTAATTAATATTGACTCTAAAATTCTCCTATTAAAACCCTAATAAGACCCCAAAATTTTAAAACTTCAATAAAAAAATAAATCCTTTAAGGCCATCAGAACTCAAAATCAATCCATCCATTTAACAGAGGTTTTTTATGAATAAAAATAATAATAATATCGAAAAATAGTACTAATAAATTAATAAATAGTAGCTAAGGAAAATGCGTTAAAGAAAATTAATCTGCTTTATAAATGGTTTTACTTAAAACAACATTTTAAAGCAAAAGAGTAAATATTTATGTTTTAAATTAAGGTTAGCATATGATTTTAAATAAATTTATCCTGTAAACCTACTTTATTACTTTAAATATAAAATAAATATGTGTATTCTTTTGTTAATTAAAATATTAAAAAATTTATCAATCATTTAAGCAAAAAAAAGCAGAAACTTTAAAATATTAAACATGTAAAATAAATATCATATTAATGTTTTTAATTTCTTTATTATTAATTTAAAAAAACAAACTTAAAAAATATTCAATCTTTATTTAAGAAAAATTAGAATAAGTTTTTATTTAAAATTTATTAATGCACTCAATTTACTTAAAAATAAAATAAAATAATTGATGAAAAATACATTTAAACATTTTTCCTGAAATAAAAAAATGCCATTAGCTCAAAAACTTAAAACTTTGAATTTAAAATAGAGTAAATTTTTTTATTTTTATTTTTAAATGAATGATAAACTAAATAAATTTCATATAATTAAGCTATTTATAATAAAAAGGAAGAAAAAAAATAGATAAAAATTATTAAAAAAGTAAAAACAATAGATGATTGATTATAAAAATTAAAATTAGCTATTTATCTTAAGTTTTATAATTTTTAATAACATAAATAAATTAGATTTATTAATAAATAACATTTATATACAAAAATCCTAAATCTTAGTTAGATTAGAGAATATAAATATTTTTTGCATAATTTTTTTAATTATTCTTATTTTTATAAAACAAATATCCATTTTAAATTCATTAAAATAAATAATCATTTTCCATAAAAAAATACTTTTTTGACAAAATGTTAAGAACTTTAATAGATAAAAGAGATAAAATATATTAAAAGAGTTAGGTATTCATTCATTCCTTCATTCACAGAAATAACAAATAAACCAATGAATATTTAATTAAAATAAATATAATACTATTAAATTTCTTGTTAAAATTTAAATTAGCAAATAGCTCATTCAAAAAATAATTTAATCAATAAATCACATTTTTTTATAAAACAAAGAATTTCTTAAAAATTTTAATTTATTTTCAAACAAATTGTTAGAATAAATTAAAAAATTTGATTTTTTCTTAAAAACGAATAAAATTTATTAGAAAATAGTAATATAAATGCTAATTATTGGAATGCTTGCTTGCTTGCTTGTTTTAATTAGATTTCAAATATTTAATTTGGTAGAATTTCTTTCTTATAATCAATATAATACTAATAAATTTGCTCTAAAATAAAAAATTGATATTAACAAAATCAGAATTAAGTTTTTATAAAGATATGTAAAAGGTAAATTACTTCCAGTTAAAAATCCAAGTGATAATTAATATGTTAATATCCACTTTATAATAAAAAGCCTTCAAATTCTTCATTCTCTGAGTTCTAAAATATAAATTAATTATTTATTTTTATGTTAATAAAAATTTATTAATAAATAAATTAAAATAAATATTTTTAAAAATTATCAATTTTATTTATTTGATAAAAGCGGCAATAAAATAAGTGATTCAGGTGTAGTGAATTTAGGCTAATCTATAACTAAATGTTTTAAATTAACTAGATTATCAATTTTTATAATGTAAATTAAATTACTTCTTTTATAACAGCTTAAAAAATAAATAAATAAATAAATAAAATAAATTTTTAGCTTCTTAAATCAATCAATAACTATTTTAATTAATTTTATGCTAATTATTTTTAAATTTATTATTTAATTAATTAAAATGAAGATCTGACTTTATTACTTAAGAGGGAGTATAAGCTTTTGGATATGAATTAAACAATTGCAGGAAACTATCTTGGATTGATATTGAATTTGGGTGATTTTTTTTAGTTGCTTTATTTATCTAATCTAAATTAATATATTCTTTAATCTACAATTTTTTTTAAATAAAATTTGTAAATTAATTTTTAAAATATTCTTTTTAATATTTATTTTTTTATTTAATTATTATATTAAATAATAACCTTTTATTTACAGTTCTAATAAAGCAAATGTTAATAATCCTTAAAATCTTTATAGTTTAGGAAATCTAGCCAAATATTAAAGTTTTTCACTCAGGTAAATTAAGTTTGTTAGATATGTAAGTAAGTAGGTAGGTAGGTAGATAAATAGATAGATAGAGATATTTATCTAGCTAGCTACTTTTATTTAATTTAAATATGATTAAAACAAATCTATCAAATTATGAATAAAAATAGTATTAATTTTTGATTGGTTAAATAAAATTGCTTTTTTGATAGATAGAATGATTAAATTTATTCTTTTGATTATAATTTATAAATAATAATATTTAATAAAATTTAATAATAGCTCTAAAAAACCATCATTAGGATTTTACAACAATGAATATACTTTGTATCTAAGATTATGGTAAATAGTTTACTTTTCATTATGACTCCTTTATTAGGAATGTTGAATTTGAATGAATAAAAACATATATTTTAATATTTTTAAAAGCTAGAATAAATTTTAAATTTATAAATATTTGAAATCTATCTTGAATCATCGATCAATCGATTTTTAAATGAATGATTGATTTATTTCAAATAAGAAAATTTAGTTTGAAATATTTCTAAATTAATTTCTTCTTATTTAACTAACTAACATAGAGTCAAAAGTTTTTTTTGGAATCTGAAAAAATTAAAACTTTTAGTTTGTTTTTAAATATTATAATTTATTTAAATAGTAAACATATTTAATTTAATATAAAAGCTTTTGCTAATTATTAATATCCCAAAATGATACATTCTTTGGTTTTAATTAGTTAGATAAGTACTCACATTTTCAAATTAATTTAAGGTAAATTTAATTTATTTATTTATTTACTTAAAACTTTAATTAAAGTTCAAATTATTCAGAATTTTTATCTATAAATTTTTAGCTGAGTCTGTTTTAGCTCAATTAATTAATGAATTTATTTATTTTGTTTCTACGATTTCTTTAATTATTTTTATTCTTAAAAAAATGTTTTCTTTATATTTGAAAACTGTGTTTATTAAATTAATATTAAAAAGTTAGAGCTTGATAAATGATCAAGCTGCAAAAGACTTAGGTTATGGATTAGCAAGATATTAAAAACTCTAATGCTTAACTCTTAACTTATAGTAATTTTTTTTTTTAGTAATTTTTAATTTGCATACTCATTTAAATGGCGCAGAATACCTATTTTTTTACTTATTATTCTTATCTGCTTTTTTTAATTTTAAAATCAATAATAATATTTAAAGTTGCAATTAAATTGGTGATTAGGGAATGCTAGATATAGCTTAAGGATTAGCTAAATGCAATCAACTTTCTTCTTTAGAAATTGACTTATAGTAAATTAATTTATTTATTTTAATTGAAATCTATAAAATATTTAGTTAATTAAGTAACCATTTATTTCTAAACAAATAAAAAAATTTCAAATTATTTATTTATTTATTCCTTTTTAAATTTAAAAATAAGATTTGAAAAAGTTTTATGAAAATTAAACCGTTTATGATAAATATTTATTATTTTTAACATTTTATTAATTTAATAGACAAAACAAAGCAAGTGGCAAAGTAAGAATATATTTCATTTAAGAAATATCAAAAATGAAAAAACTCACAAATTTGAAACTTCGGATAGAGTAATTAATTTTTTTTTTTTAAATTTACAGAAAAAATAAATAAATAAATTAAAAAAATTTATGTTTGAAATAAAATATTTGATATTTACTTATTAGTTTTAATTTTTTTTATATATAAATAAATAGATATAGTTAAAAAAATTAGAGTTATATAGAAAAGTTTAAGTAGACAGTGCTTAAAATAAAAAGATTAGTACATTAATAAATAAAGGTTTATTATTCATTTAGTCTAGAAGAATATAATAATGAATGAAAATCTTCAATTATGTTATTATAAAAATCTAAATTTATCACTCAAAATTTAAAGAATATTAAAATCATTTGTTAGAAATCCAATAACGAAAGATTGAATAAAAAACTTCAATATTTGAGCAAACTAATAATATTCATCTAAATATCTTAAATAAATAGATTTATTTATTTATTAGTTTGTGCAACCAACAATCAGATCTATCTATACCCCTACATAAATTATTATTTATTTTTAATATATTTATGTATGTATGTATGTTTTTTATCTACTGTAATCAATCAATCAATCTATATATTTTCATTACTTTTTTCTTTCATTCATCAAATTCAAATTTTTTATTTTTATGAGCTTTTTATGCTTATAAAATTTCAAAGATATTTATTTGTTTTTTATAATCTGAATTTATTTCAAGTTTTTTACTTTCTAATTATTTAATTTATTTAGCTAATTTCATTTTTAAAATCTATTATACAAAATATCTATTTTTTTTATAAATGCTAGGAATTTTCGTGATTAAAATTTGACTTATTTAGGATCTATCTACCAGCATTATCAAAATGTCAAAAGTTATAATTATATGCATGTTACAAACTTTAAACAAATAAGTAGATAAAATAGATTATAAGTAGAATAAAAGAGCTTGGTATTCATTCCAGCATTCACAGAAATAGGAAATAAACTAATGAATATTTAAAAAAAAAAAATATAATACTATTAAATTTCTTCTTAAAATATAAATTGGCAAATTTCTCATTAAAATAAATATCATTTTTTTAAAAAATTAAGAATTTATTAAATTTTTAATTTTCAAACAAATTGTTAGAATAAATTAAAAAGTAAGTTTAAAATTTTCTTAAAAATTAAAAAAATTTATTAGAAATTAATAATATAAATGTTAATTATTTATTGTAATGCTTGTTTGTTTTAATTAGATTTCAAATATTTAATTTGGTAGAATTTCTTTCTAATAATCAATTTAATATCTAAAAATTTGCTCAAATATAAAATATTGATTGATATTTAAGAAAATCAGAAGTAAGTTAGTTTTTATAAACAT
>NW_002476547.1:0-6609 GCF_000189635.1 Tetrahymena thermophila SB210 | reverse complement strand
AAAAATAAATAAATTAATTAAAAAAATTTATGTTTGAAATAAAATATTTGATATTTACTTACTAGTTTTAATTTTTTTTATATATAAATGAATAGCTATAGTTAAAAAAATTAGAGTTATGTAGTAAAGTTTAAGTAGACAGTGCTTAAAATAAAAAGATTAGTACATTAATAAATAAAGGTTTATTAATTATTTAGTCTAGAAGAATATAATATTGAATGAAAATCTTCAATTATGTTATTATAAAAATCTAAATTTATCACTCAAAATTTAAAGAATATTAAAATTATTTGTTAGAAATCAAATAACGAAAGATTGAATAAAAAACTTCAATATTTGAGCAAACTAATAATATTCATCTAAATATCTTAAATAAATAAATAGATTTATTTATTAGTTTGTGCAACCAACAATCAGATCTATCTATACCCCTACATAAATTATTATTTAATTTTAATATATGTATGTATGTATGTTTTTTATCTACTGTAATCAATCAATCAATCTATATATTTTCATTACTTTTTTCTTTCATTCATCAAATTCAAGTTTTTTATTTTTATGAGCTTTATTTAATTCAAGCTTTATGCTTATAAAATTTCAAAGATATTTATTTGTTTTTTATAATCTGAATTTATTTCTAGTTTTTTACTTTCTAATTATTTAATTTATTTAGCTAATTTCATCTTTTAAAATCTATTATACACAATATCTATTTTTTTTTATAAATGCTAGGAAATTTCGTGATTAAAACTTGACTTATTTAGGATCTATCTACCAGCATTATCAAAATGTCAAAATGTCAAAAGTTATAATTATATGCACGTTACAAACTTTCAAAGATAGATAGATTAAATACACCTTCATATTTAAATGCAATCATAAATATATAATAAAATAATACCATGTATTTTATAATTAATTATGGATTATCTGAGGCACAAGATTTAGGATTAGCAACATGTAAAATATGTAGGAGTATTATATATTTAGACTTTGATTTAAAGTAAATTTGAATTCAAAACAAATATATTTATTATACACACATTTAATACTAAAAAAATACTTTTTGAATATTCAAAATAAATGATTTATTTATTGATATTTTTGTTAGCCAAAATAAAACTGGAGATCAAGTAATTAATATCAGACTAAGCTTATGAATTAGAGCAAAGTGCTATATATAAACTCATTAGTTTGAAAATTAGCTTATTGTTATTTATTTTTAATAATTTGTTTTTAATTTTCTTTATTATTAATTAATATAAAAAAGCTTAAAAAATCTTCAATCTTTATTTAAAAAAAATAAAATAATTTTTTATTTAAAATTTATTATTGTCATCAATTAATTTATTTAAAGATAAAATAAGGTTGGTGAAGAAGGCATTTATTTTTAAACTCTTTTCCTAAAATAAAAAAATACCTTGAGATTAAAAACTTTGAATTTAAAAATCTCGTAACTCTGCAAATAAGTTAGTTAGTTAGTTATTTATTTATTTTTTATAAAAAGGAAGAAAATAATGACAAATATTATTTAAAAAGTAAAAACAATAAAGAGCTGATGATAAAATATAAAACTAATTAGTTAGTTATCTTAATTTTTAAAAACATAAATTAGATCTATTTATAAGCGAAATTTACAATACCAAAATGTAGATCTTAAATCAAAAAAAATATATATATTTTTTGATTATACATTCTTATTTGTATAAGACAAATATCGATTTTAAATTAATTAAAATAATTTTTTTTGGTAAAAAAATACTTTGGTGAAATATTAAGAACTTTAACAAACAAATAAGTAGATAAAATAGATTATAAGTAGAATAAAAGAGCTTGGTATTCATTCCAGCATTCACAGAAATAGCAAATAAATAAATGAATATTTAAAAAAAATATATATAATACTATTAAATTTCTTCTTAAAATATAAATTGGCAAATTTCTCATTAAAATAAATATCATTTTTTAAAAAATTAAGAATTTATTAAAATTTTTAATTTTCAAACAAAATGTTAGAAAAAATTAAAAATTAAGTTTAATATTTTCTTAAAAATTAAAAAAATTTATTAGAAATTAATAATATAAATGTTAATTATTTATTGTAATGCTTGTTTGTTTTAATTAGATTTCAAATATTTAATTTGGTAGAATTTCTTTCTAATAATCAATTTAATATCTAAAAATTTGCTCGAATATAAAATATTGATTGATATTTAAGAAAATCAGAAGTAGGTTAGTTTTTATAAACATATGTAAAAGGTAACTTCCTCTTAAAAATCTAATGTGATAATTTGTAAATACCCATTTTATAATTAAAGCCTTCGAATTCTTCATTGTCGTCTAAGTTCTAAAACATAGATTTAAAGTAATTCAATAAACATTTATTTTTATTATTGGTTTTATTATTCATGAATTACTTCAAATTTTTAACTAACTAACTAACTAACCAACCAACTTATTTAATTAATTAATCTTTAAGAAATATAAATAAATCTTGTATAAAATAAGAAATATTTTTTAATTAAGAAGGTGTGAATTTTTTTTTTATGAGGCAGGTGACAAATATTTAGAATAAATAAAATCATCCTTTTAGTAAGCTGATTTAAATTAAAAATTTCTAGTGATTTTAAATTTATTAAAGAAAAAAATCTTCACTTATTTTTTATTTGAATTTAAATATTTGATCTTAGAATATATTTTTATAAATTTATTTTTTTATTTCAGGAATTAAGTCATGACATTGATAGGTAGAGAAAAGCTTTCAAATTTATTATCTGAGCTGTCTAAATGCTCGAATCTCATAACTTTGATTTTAAATCTATAGTAAATTTTTTGATTTTGTTAATTTTTTAAATCTAAAAGGAATAAATTCTTTCTATTTTTCTCTCTATCTATCTATCTGTTTCTCTATTTTATTAAAAAATTAGTTTTAATTTCAATTTTATTTTTTTTAAATTTAAAATTATTAAAATATTTTGGAAATGGCAACTTACTTTTTACTTTAATTATTAAATAATTTTTTCATTTACTATTAAGGAAAAGCTTTTTTAATAATAAAGATCTTGAATATGGAGAATTTGGTTGTGAATTAGCAAAGCTCTAAAAACTCAAATAATTTTAATTAAATTTTAGGTAAATTATTTTTGAACTAATCCAAAAAAATGCATTATAAGATTTTATTTCATTTTAGATGCTAAAAACTTAAAATAAAATCTAATAATAAGTTTATTTAATTATACTAAAAGCTAAAATTAAGTTACAGAACAATTTATTAGCGAATTTAGCTCAGGATTCGAATAATTACCTAATATTTTAGAACTTAATCTTAATTTTAAGTAAGATCGATTAACACAATTTCATTTTTCTTTATAATACAGACAATCTCCTTATTTTAATAAGGAAACCTTCCTTTTATTTATTTTTATTTGATAACAATCAATACTATTTCTATAAATATATGATTAAATTTATCAAAAGTAAATGTAAAATGGATAGCTACAGTATATTTACACTAGTATCTGCAATTTAAAAACGCTTTAATCTAACAAAATTAAATTTAAATATGAAGTAAATTAATTTTTATTTACATTATTTCTAATCTTTAAAATTCTTAACAGGATATTAAATCTTACAAATATACATAAAATTTGATTAACTACTATAATTTCTAAAAAAAGTTCAATATAAATTGATTAAAATTCGTTATCGGAATTAAGCTCTAATTTATCTAAATTAACTATTCTGGAATTTTTGACACTTAATCTAGAGTAAGTTTTTATCTTTTTGACTACTTAAAATTTATTTTAGCAATCTGTTGAAATGTATTTTAGACTAATTCTTTTAGTTTATTTCAATATTTATTAATAAAAAGAAGCAATAACATTATAGATGAAGGAGCTATTGGATTAAGTCAAGCTATTTTGTAGTTAGTAAATCTCAGATATCTAATACTTACATTAAAGTAAATAGAAAATATTAATTACATTTTGTTTATTTTATCTTAATTTTTAATAACCAAATCGATTATAAAAAAGTAAAAAAGAATTAATTAGATAAATAAATAAATAATCTAGTTAATTTATTGATAATTTATTATATTTTCAAATCTTCTTCTTAAATTTTCGTTTATTTTAAAAATTATTCACTTATTAATTTTAATAAATTTGATAATAAAAAGCAATAACAAAATAACTAGTATAGGAGTTTCAAATCTAATTTAAAGTTTAGAAAAATGTAAAGATATATTTTAACTAAATCTTATCTTTAAGTAATTTTATTTATGAATTATCTTTTTATTTAATTTCTAAATCATGAAACTATCCAGCTTAATTACTTACTTACTTACTTACTTACTTACTTACTTACTTACCATTTTAACATTTAAAAACTATTAAATTAACTTTGATTTTTTTACTTTTAATTTTTGCAAAGCTTTCTTTGTATTTTTTTGAATTGCAGATAGAATAAGAAAAGTTAAAATAACTTAAATATCAATAAAATTTTTTTACATCTAAAGTGACAATCAAATTAGTGATTAAGGTGTAAAAAGTTTAGGCTAAGGTTTAAGTAAATACTTGAAACTTACTGAATTATCTATTGGTTTAAGGTAAATTAATTAATATATTTATTTATTTACTTCTTTTATAACAGCATAAAAATAAATAAATTGTAAACTTAAATAAATCATAAATTCAATAATATTTATGTTAATTAATTATTGTTAAATTTATTAATAAATAAATTTAAAAAAATATTTAAAAAAATTATCAAATTTTATTTATTTAATTTAAATTAAATAAAAAACTAATTTATTAAACATAAAACAAACTTAAAATTTTAAATATGAATAAAATTTATTTTTTTATCAAAAGTGGCAATAAAATAAGTGATGAAGGTGTAATAATTTTAGGCTAATATTTAACTAATTGTATTGAACTGACTAAATTATCAATTAGTTTAAGGTAAATTTACTTACTTCTTTTATAACAGCTTAAAAATAAATAAATAAATTTTTATCTTAAATCAATAACTATTTTAATTATTTTATGCTTATTATTGTTAAATTTATTAATTAAAATGAAGATCTCAATTTGTTACTTGCTAGGGAATAGAAACTTTTTCAATTGAATTAAACAAGTGCAGTAAACTTTATTGGGTTGATATTGAATTTGAGTAATTTTTTTAGTTTAATTATTTATTTATTTATCTTATCTAAATTAATAAATTCTTTAATCTAAAAAGTTTTTAATATAAATTTATTTTCTTCTAATTAATTTACATATTAATTTTTTTTTTACTATTAATTTTCTAAATCTTTCTAACACGTATTTATTATACTAAATTAATTAATCTTATAATAATTTACAGTTGGAATAAAACAATTGTCAATAATACTTAAGATCTATTAAGTTCAGAAAATATTGCCAAATATTAAAGTTTTTCAATCAGGTAAATTAAGTTTGTTAGATATATATATATAATTAGCTACCTATTTTTATTTAATTTAAGAATGATTAAATTTTAAATAAATTTTCTATCAAAAATCATGAATAAAAAATAGTATAATTTTTGGAATAGTTAAATAATGCTGCTTTTTTATTAAAGCGACTAAATCTTTTCTTATGATTATTATTCAAACATACATAGATACATACATGATAATATTTAATAAAATTTAATAATAGATTTTAAAAATCATCAGGAACGAGTTTTGGATCTTACAGCTATAAATATGTTTTGAAGATAAAATTATGGTAAATAGTTTACTTTTCATTATGAATCTGTTCGATTTTAGGAGTGTTGAATTTGAATGAATAAGAATATTTAATTATTTTATTATTTTTAAGAACTACAATAAATTTTTAATTTTTTAAAATCTATCTTGAATGACCAATCAATCGATTTTTCAATGAATATTGATTTCAAATAAGAAAACTTACTTTGAAATATTTCTAAATTTTTTATTTAACATAAAATTAAAATTTTTTTTGTGTAATCAATTAAAATTTTTAATTTTGAAATATTTTAATTTATTTATTTAAATATTAAACATATTTTATTTACTTTAAAAGGTTTAACTAATTATTAATGTGGGAAAATGATATGTTCTTTGGTTTTAACTAGTTAGATAAGTTTTCACATTTTGAAATGTATTTGAAGTAAATTTAATTTATTTATTTATTTATTTATTTTCTACTTATAATAAAAATAAAACTATCCAAAATTTTTTATCAAAAATTTTTTAACTGAGTTATTAACTAGTTCAATTAAACTAATTAATTTTGTTTCTACAATTTCTTAAATTGCATTTATTTATTTATTCTTAAAAAAATGTTTTCTTTATATTAAAAAACTATATTTAATCAATTAATATCAAAAAGTTGTAGCTTGATAAATGATCAAATTGTAAAAGACTTAGGTTATGGATTAGCAAGATATTAAAAGCTCTAATACTTAATTCTGTATTTATAGTAATTTTATTTATTCTTAATAATTTTAAGATTACATACTCTTTTAAATAGCACAGAAGACATATTTTTTTTTACTTATTTATTCTTATCTGTATTTTTTAATTTGAAAATCAATAATAATATTTAAAGTAGCAAT
>NW_002476548.1:15825-19951 GCF_000189635.1 Tetrahymena thermophila SB210 | reverse complement strand
AAAGTCTTTTTAAAAATTATATGAATGCTCTCTCTTATATGTTTTTTGTATATTTAATTTACTAATTAAGGCTAAAAAGAATTCTTTATTAAAGATTTTAAAATTAAATTAAAATATTTTTATCAAACAAACTATTTTTCTTTTTTTACTAGAGGAAAAGATTAAGCTTTTAAATATTTGTATTTTTTTCTAGAGCAGAACCTAAAACTTGAGCGTCCTTATCTATAAATTTACAATCACTTTTGTTAAATTAATATAATGATATGAGTTATTTAAATTAACTAGGATGAATCAATAATTAATGCAATAAAAGTTACAAGTTAATTATTAAATGAATATGAAAATCAAAAATTAATATTGAAATAATATTAATAAATTTACTTTAATCTCAAAGCTAAAGTTGATATATCCATACAGTTTGTTAAAACATGACTTATATCTTCTGATAAATTTTCATAAGTATTAAAGCTTCTAGATATAAATTAATAATTTATTTCAATTAATATTGAATTTAATCAGAAAAAATTTAACATAAATTTGTTATTAAAGCTAAAATAAAAAATAGCAAATAAAAATCTAACAAAAAAATATTTTTATTATTTAATTTTTTAATATAAAACTTAAGCTATAATAATAAATAAATAATATTTTTTTACTATGATATAAGTTCCAAATTTTATAATTTTGTCTTTTAAGCTAAAGATGAAATCAAAAACTTAAATATCTTTTCATTTTGTTTATTTATAATATAAATGATGGTGGGAACACGAACCCAAATCAGAGTACTATCAAAATATTATATTTTACTGATAATTAAAAGTAATTTTTATAGAAATTTTAAGGTAAAAATGAACATTATTGAGTAAATAAAATTTTTTTTAAATATACTAATGTTTAAAATTAAATAATAAAAATTAAAACAAAGAATATTTACGAAAAATAAAGACTCAAATCTAAGAGATTATGCTAATTTTGTAAAGGAATTTAATTTTATTAGGTTTAGTAATCGAAAATGCTTTCCTTGACATATTCTGACCTTAATTATAATCTTAATAAAGATATTAATTAATTGAGTTAAAATGAAAAATTAAGTTTAAAAATATAAAAAATATTTGCAAAATAAGTGATAGAAGATTAATTAAGATTAAACATGAAGATAAGAATTTTTATTATTTTATATTTATTATTAATAAGTGAATAAATCAAAATAAACCATCAAGAAATTTACTTATAAACGAAGCTCAAAACTAAAATTTAGAGATTAGGTATATTCAATAAAGCTGCGCCAGTTTCAATTTCATAATCAGATTTCATTTAACTATTTATTAAAAAATAAATTAAATACTTTGATTTTACTTTTAATTTTAATAATATAATTAAAACTAAATAAATAATAATTTAAATTATAAAATTAATAATATATTGAAAATTTATTTTTAATAAATAGGAAAAAAAAGTTATTCAAAATTAATTTAAAAATAAAAGATAGATAGATATATTTGCATTTAAACGTTAGTTAAATTTAGTGTAAAGTTCAATTAAATGTGTAGAAATGTAATTAATTTACTTTCGATAAAATGAGAGATCCAAAACTTCAAGACTATTTCCTAATTATTAAATGCTTAAAGCTAAATCTTTAGCTCCCTTATCAATGCTGTTTTCACTTTTATTTATATAATATAATTTTATAAGTTACTCTTATTAAAATGATAATCAAAATACAAATGAAAATTTTGTTTTAAATTTAAAAACAATAAAATAAAGTAATTTTTTAAAATATAAAAAGAAATTTTTTTAAAACTATAAATTAAAATTTTTTACTCTAATATTAATTTTAATCTTTTCAGTTTTTGAGATTAACCTATTCCTTAGCCTAAGTTTTATATTCCTTTGTTTCCTATATAGTTTTTTCTAAAAAAAGAATTTTCCTTCATTCAACTTATAATAAGCTTGCTATGCTTACTTTAAATTGAGTTAGAGATATTCAAGATTGACAATATTTTCTAGGCAAGTCCCTAATATAGAGGCACCTTCATTTTTTATCTTATTTTTGCTATTTATTTAATTAGAACAAAATTATAAAAAGGTTTCTTTTTTTATAAAAAAAATTAAAACAAACTCTTGTTATTCTCCATAAAATTAAGCGAATAAAAGTAGAATAACAAAAATAATTATTTAAGAAAATTTCTATAAATAAATAATTTACGTAAAGTCTATTTACAAAAATGCAAGTTTATTACATTTTACTAATCCATCGCATAGCTTTTATGTGCCAACATCTTTTAATTAGCATTTACTATCATAAAAAATTGGTTATTAAAATGTTATAATTATATGAATGTCAAAATAAAAGATTTTTACCTAAAGTTTAAATTCAAGTTTATTAAATTTTCGCATCTTGATAATCCAATTCCTAATCGCGAATTAGCACCTATGAAGTTAGTCCTAAATGTTGAAGGAATAATATGTACATACATTTTAATGATTATATTATAAAAGAATAAATTTATTGCTTATTTAATGTACAAAAAAAAGCAATCAAATCCTACCTTAAGTCTAATTGGAGTATTTAATGTTTAGAAAAGTAAGAGCAATGGAACTATTAATTATTTAAAATGTATTAATATTATGAATATATCATTTTAAAATTAATTACATTTTTTATTTTTGTAAACTTTTTCTATTTTAATTAAGACATTTTTTTTTGTGTTTATTTTAAAATCTAAATTTTTTGTTCTAAATTTAATTAAAATCTTGAATAATCATATGTTTAAAATAAAGATAAATTTTATGCCTAATATTAGTTTTTAGACTTTATTAAATTGTATTCCTAAGTTATGAAGAATATTAAAAAAAAGTCATATTATTTATTATCTTCAATACAAAATAAATTCGAATTAACCAGCATTTAAATCTGAAAGATTTTTGATGATTATTACACATAATTAAATAAATCTCTTTTATTCCTAGGTTGATAAAAATAAAATTAAATTCCACATCTCCCCTCCCAAACATTAATATTAATATAGCCAAATGCCTTTCTAATATATAATGAAGCGGAATCATTACTTTTTAGAATGTCCTTTATGTTTAAGTAATTTTTTTCTTCATCCAAAATATTTATAAAAAATAGATTTTGATTTATAATATTATTCATTTTAAATCAATTTAAGGCATTCAATTTTTTATTAAATTTTTATAATTTTAGTTTTTTAACGAAATTTTAAAACTAAGAATAGCTTTATCTGTATTTTAGTATAAATTATCTTATTACAAAATATTAAAAAATAAAATATAATATTATTTATTAGTCAAATATTTAATATTAATTCATCCTTTTTTATCACTTGTCTATCACCAGAAATATATTTGAAAAATAATTAATCTTTTTGATTTAAGGTACTTGCTTATTACTTTCGATTCATTGATTTAGTCAGAACTTTTAAATTAAATTAAATTAAAATAAAATAATAAAATAAAATTTTTTTACAATTAATAAATAATAAAAAATTAGCAAAATAAAAAAGAAAAAGATAAATAAATCAAATAAAAAGCTAATAAATAAATAAATTAAAAGAGCTATATTTTTTAAAATATCACAATCCAAAACAAATAAACTAAATTTACTCAAGTTCAACTGTTAAATTTGAGAGATTTGGACAATTTTATAAAGAAGAACCTAAGCCTTATGCACCCATTGCACCAATTTAATTTTAACTTTTTATATATTAAAGAAAAATATAATTAATAAGTTATTTACAAGGAAAAAATAAAAAATTAATTAATTAATAATAAAAGCAAATATTTAAAATAAAAAAATGAGTTAAATTAAGAAAGATAGAAGAAAAATAAATGCTAATATAATAAAAAATTTAAAGAAAACTAAATCGGTTTAAAAGATAATAAACAAATTAAAAGGGCTAAATAGTTTTAAATTAAAGTTTATAAGTAAAAATAACACACTCCAAATCAAATAAACTGTTTTTACTTGAGATAAAGTGACAAATTTGAGAGATTGGAGCAATTTGCTAAACCAAAACCTAAACCTGATGCACCCTAATCACCAATTTTATTCCAACTTTTGAAATATTTAAGAAAAAATAGTATTAATTAGGTATTTAGATGG
>NW_002476548.1:13868-15725 GCF_000189635.1 Tetrahymena thermophila SB210 | reverse complement strand
TTAAATTCTTTTTGATAAGTAAAAATATAGCAATCCAAAACAAATAAACTGATTTACCGAAGATCAAGTGTCAAATTTGAGACATTAGTACAATTAGCTAAACCAGTACCTAAGCCTAAAGCACCTTCATCACCAATTTGAAGAAGGGCTAAGCGACTCGAGTGGGCGAGTCGGAGGGTCTTAGCAGTGATATCGGGGGTTCGAATCCTATACCGCCCCCTTTATTTTGAAAAATTCCATGTAAAAATGTGAATGTTACCAGCGGTCTCCTTGGTAGGAGGGAAGGGCCAAATCTGATAGGTGGTAAAGAGGAGGCCCCATTCTGAACAGAAGATCTGGAATACAAATGGGAAGCGAGCATAATGCGTAGTCAAATCATGGAAGATTAGTAGAAATGCCATTAGGGTGTAGGTGACCCTTCCCTTCTAATATATTACCCACAATTATATATAAATAAATTGGTATACGTATAATAATAATGTATAAGTAATTATATATAGGGCCCCTATCCCGAGTGCATGTCACCATGTGCGAGTATGTATGTATGTATGTATGTATCACCAATTTGATTCTAACTTTTAAAATATTGAAGAATAAATATATATAGCCATTTAGAAGGAAAAAATGAAGAAAGAATAAGAAATAATTATAAGAAATGAACTAATAAATAATTAAAAATAAATATTTAAAATAAAAAAATTAGTTAAATTAAGAAAGATAGAAGAAAAATAAACATAAGTAAAATAAAAAAGAAAAAGAAAATCAACTCAAATAAAAAGCTAATAATCAATTTCAAAGAGCTATATTGTTTTAAATTAATTTTAATAATTAAAAATATCACAATCCAAAACAAATAAACTGAATTTACTAAAGAGAAAGTGTCAAATTCGAGAGATTAGTGCAATTTGCTAAACCAGAACCTAAGCCTGATATACCTATAGCATCAATTTTATTATAACTTTTTAAATTATTAAGAAAAAATAAATAATTAAGAAAGAAAAAATGAAGAAAAAATATGAAATAATAATAAAAAATGTAAAAAATAGAAAAAAAATAAACAAAAGTACAATCAAAAAGAAAAGAAAAGCAAATCAAATAAAAAGCTAATAAATAAACAAAGAAATTAAAGAGCTCTTTTGTTTTAAACTCAATTTAAGTAAAAATATGACAATCCAAAACAAATAAACTGAATATACCTAAGACAAATTACCAAATTTGAGAGATTAGAGCAATTTGCTAAAGTAGAACCTAAGCATGATGCACCTATTGCATGAATTTAATTGATTCTTTTAAATATTGAAAAATAAATATATAATTAAGTAGTAATTTAGTAGGAAAAAAGGAAGAAAAAATATGAAAAAATAATAATAAGAAATAAATTAATAAATAATAATAGTAATATTGAAAATAACAAAATGAGTTAATGAAAATAAATCAAGAAAGATAGAAGAAAAATAAACACTAGTACAATAACAAAGAAAAGCAAATCAAATAAAAAGCTCATAAATAAACAAATTAAAGGAGCTACATTGTTTTAAATTAGATTTATAAGTAAAAATATCACAATTCAAAACAAATAAACTGAATATACCCCAAATAAAGTATCAAATTTGAGAGATTAGTGCAATTTGCTAAGCCAGTACCTAAGCCTGATGCACCTTAATCACCAATTTGAAGAAGGGCTAAGCGACTCGAGTGGGCGAGTCGGAGGGTCTTAGCAGTGATATCGGGGGTTCGAATCCTATACCGCCCCTTTTATTTCGAAAAATTCCATGTAAAAATGTGAATGTTACCAGCGGTCTCCTTGGTAGGAGGGAGGGGCAAATCTGATAGGTGGTAAAGAGGAGGCCCCATTCT
>NW_002476548.1:0-13768 GCF_000189635.1 Tetrahymena thermophila SB210 | reverse complement strand
GAAAATAAAAAAAATGAGTTAAATTAAGAAAGATAGAAGAAAAATAAACATAACTCCAATAAAAAAGAAAAGCAAATCAAATTAAATAACAAGCTATAAAGAAATTAAAAGAGCTATATATTGTTTTGAATTCTATTTTATAAGTAGAAATAACACAATCCAAAACAAATAAACTGTTTTTACATAAGATAAAGTGTCAAATTTGAGAGATTGGTGCAATTTGCTAAGCCAGAACCTAAGTTTGATATACCTTAATCACCAATTTGATTATAACTTTTAAAATATTGAAGAATAAATTTATAATTAATTAGTTATGATTTTAGAAGTAAAAAATGAAGAAATAATATGAAATAATAAGAAATAAATTTATAAATAATAAAAGTAAATGTTGAAAATAAAAAATGAGTTAAATTAAGAATGATAAAAGAAAAATAAACAAAGTACAATAAAAAAGAAAAGCAAATCAAATCAAATAACAAGCTATAAAAAAATTAAATGAGCTATATTGTTTTAAATTCAATTTTATAAGTAAAAATATTGAAATCCATCCAAAACAAATAAACTGAATATACCGAAGATCAAGTGTCAAATTTGAGAGATTAATGCAATTTTCTAAGCCGGAAACTAAGCTTGATGTCCCTTAATCACCAATTTGATTCTAACTTTTAAAATATTGAAGAATAAATATATAATAATTAGTTATTTATTTAGAAGGAAAAAATATGAAATAATAAGAAATGAATTAATAAATAAATAATAAAAGCAAGTATTGAAAATAAAAAAATGATTTACACAAATACAATAAAAATGAAAAATAAAAGTAAATCATATAAAAAGCTAATAAAAATTAAAAGAGGTATATTGCTTTAAATACAACATTATTAGTAAAATATCATTGTCTAAAGCAAATAAACTGAATTTACTTAATATAAAGTGTCAAATTTGAGAGATTAGTGCAATTTCCTAAAGCAAAACCTAAGCCTGATGCACCCATTGCATCAATTTAATTCTAACTTTTTAAATATTGAAGAATAAATATATAATTAATAATTTATTTATAAGAAAAAAATATGAAATAATAAGAAATTAATTAATAAATAAATAATAAAAATAAAAGTTGAAAATAAAAAAATGAGTTAAATTAAGAAAGATAGTATAAAAATAAACACAAAACAATAAAAATAAATCAAATAAAAACTAATAAACAAATTTAAAGAGCTTTATTGTTTTAAATTCAATTTAATAAATAAGAATATCACAATCCAAAACTAATAAACTGTTTTTATCAATTTTAAGTTTTAGAAGGAAAACTGGAATAAAAATACCAAATAATAAAAAATGGATAACAAAATTAAGTTAAACTAAATAAAAAAATATTTGTATATAAAATATATGAATAAGGATGATAATTTCAATTTGAAAAGTAAAATTTTAAATGATTTGAAAGTTAAATATATAGAAAATATTGATATTAATAATATTTATAAATTAAAATACTTCAGATCAATATGGAGAACCTAATGTGATTAAAGTGAAGAGTTTAAAAACTATTTATATTCATAAAAATAAATTTATAATACATTTATAAAAAAATAAATAAATAATTACTTCTTCTAATTTGTAATATTTAATCTATTATATCATTTATTTATTTTTTTCAAACATATTGAATAGCAATCTATTGAAACTTAATTAATTAATTAATTATGAGTGGATAAAAAGAACAAATAAATTTTATTCATTATAAATTTGCTTTGAAATCAAAAAAAAGTTAGTGTAACATTTGTTATTAAATCTTACTATTTCTATTTAAATGTGTATTTAAAAATAGTAGGAAATAGAGATTGGATGTAAAGGATAATAAGAATACGAACTCACTAGAATAAAATAAATTTTTGGCTTATTTAGGTTTATTTTTGTAATTAGATTCGCTTTCATATTTTTAAAATCTTAAATTTTTGAATTTGCAAAATTAAAAAGAATTTATTTTAACAATAAATAAAAAATATTTATCTAATTAAAAATTTTGATTTCTCTCAGCACTATTTTTAATTACTAATTTTTATTGATAATCTTTATTTCTTTTATTTACATTTTTTTGTTGTTGTTTATTTTATTTTTTCATATTCTCCAAACTGATAAATTTTCTAAAATATACAAAAAGAAGTAATTTAATTGGATCATAGGGTGCACATGACATAGGTAAAAGTTTAAATGAATTATTAAACCTGACAGATTTGACACTCAACCTCTAGTAAAAATATATTATTTACTTTTTTCAGTGATTTCTTAGTAAAATCAAAATTGTAAAAATAAACTTAACATTATTATTATTTGCAATATTATATTTAAAATTTTCATTATTTATTAAGCTTATTAATTTATTTATTTTTTCAATTTTAAATTTATTTTACAAAATATTTTTTTTCATCAATATTTATTTATTTCTAAAATTTTCTTCATGTAAACGATTAAAATATTAATAAAAGTTGCAATAATATTGGTTCTCAGGGAGTATCAGATTTAGGCTTAAGTTTTGTGAAATGCACTTGTCTCTAAACTTTGATTCTTGATCTTTAGTTAAAATTCAATATTTTATTTAATTATTTTAATAAAAATTAAGAAAACATGGTTAATCTAATCTATATTTTTTGTGTATTATTTTATTTATTTCAATTAATAAATAAATTTATTCATTTATATTTAAGCTTTTATTAAATTAAAAATATTTTCAACGTCCTTTTTTTTCAAATTACCTTAAAATATATTAAAGGAGAAATTCAATTGGTGAATAAGGTATGTAAGATTTAAGTTCTAGTTTATCAAAATGTGCTAAACTTTAAGATTTGACACTTCATCTCTAGTAAAAATTGTTAATTAATATTTTTGTTTTATTTATATCAAAAAGTTAAAAATTAGAAAACAATAAAATTTTAAATTTTTAAGTTAATTTTATAAATATTTTGTTCATATACTTATTTCTATTGATTTATTTTTTTTAATATTTAACTATTGATCGAATTCGTTGTTTTTTAAGCTTAAAATTTACATTTTTATTTTCAAAATTATAATTTGTTATATCATAAAAATTGTTAGAGGTAATTCAATAGGCGAATAGGGAATTTCAGAATTAGTTTCTAATTTATTAAAAATTTGTTAAAAATTGTTTTTTAAAAAGTCTTAAAAAGTAGCCCTCCGACTGAAATACTCAGAAGGCGAAAAAATAGTAGGCAGAGAGGTTTTTTCTGCCTACTGATCTAAAAAAGCCCCGATTGTTATTTCTCTGCAATCTATATACCTAAATAAAATGTGCTTGCAAAAAAAAACTAATGTGATTAGAGAATAATTAGAGATATTATAAATATTCCTATAATTAATTACAAATCTAAAACAGAAAAATCTACTGATAAACATTATTTTTATAAAATTTAAAAAAATTAATTAATTACTAGAATTTTTTCAAATATGACTAAATAACTCGCCATCTCTCATTCCTACTATATTTTTAAGTATATGTTTTAAATACAAATATTAAGATTAAATAATGAATATTAAATTAATTTTTCTGTGATATCTTAAAAGACCAAATTTAAAAATTAATATTTGATAATTAATTATTAAATTTTATTTGTTCTTTTTATCCATTTATAATTAATTAAATTCCATAAATTTCTATTCAATACTTTTGAAAAAAGATAAATGATATAATAGATTAAATATTACAATAAATTAGAAAAAGTAATTATTAATTTTTTTATTAATATCCTTTAAATTTAAATAATTTAATAAAAAAAGTTTTTAAACTCTTCACTTTTATCTCATTAGGTTCTCTGTCTTGATCTGAAGTATATTTAATTTAAAAATATTATTTTTATTATTATTAATATTTTTTTTATATTTAACTTTTATTTTTTTTAATAAATAATTTTTATTGTAGAAATTATCATCATTATTTATTAATTTTTAAGCTATGTTCACTTAATTTTCATTTTAATTTTTAATTATTTATTATTCATTTTTATTATTTTATATTTTTTTTCATTTTTGCTATTAATACTTACATTTAATAAAAGCAGTTTATTGGTTTTTGATTGTAATACTTTAATTACAAAAATTAATTTATAACACTAAAGTTTATTATTCCATATTTTTTCTTCATTTTTTCCTTCTAATTAACTATTTAATGATATATTTTTTTCTTCAATATTTAAAAAGTGGCAATTTAATCGGTGATAAAGGTGCATCAGGCTTAGGTTCTGGTTTAGCAAAATGCATTAATCTCTCAAATTTGACACTTTAACTTGAGTAAAAGCAGTTTATTTTTTTTAGATTGTGATATTTTTAATTATAAAAACTAATTAAAAACAATAAAACTCATTTTTCTTTTTCTGCTTATTGTGCTTGCTTTTATTTTGTTCTTTCTTTGTTAATTTAACTTATCATTTTATATTCAGCTTTTGCTTTTATTATTAATTAACTAATCTTATTCTTTCATATTTTTTCTTCATTTTTTCTTTCTAATTAACTATTTAATGATATATTTTTTCTTCAATATTTAAAAAGTAACAATTAAATTGGTGCTATGGGCGCATCAGGCTTAAGTTCTGCTTTAGCAAAGTGCATTAATCTCTCAAATTTGACACTTGATCTTAGGTAAAAACAGTTTGTTTGTTTTGCATTGTCATATTTTTAATTATAAAAATTTTATTTTCAGCTTTTTTTTTATTATTAATTAACTAATCTTATTCTTTCATATTTTTTCTTCATTTTTTCTTTCTAATTAACTATTTAATGAAATATTTTTTTCTTCAATATTTAAAAAGTGGCAATTAAATTGGTGCAACGGGTGCATCAGGCTTAGGTTCTGGTTTAGCAAATTGCATTAATCTCTCAAATTTGACACTTTAACTTTAGTAAAAGCAGTTTATTTTTTTTAGATTGTGATATTTTTAATTATAAAAATTAATTAAAAACAATAAAGCTCTTTTTCTTATTCTTTTTATTGTGCTTGCTTTTATTTTGTTCTTTCTTTGCTAATTTCACTCATCATTTTATTTTCAGCTTTTGCTTTTATTGTTAATTAATTAATCTTATTATTTCATATTTTTTCTTCATTTTTCCTTCTAATTAACTATTTAATGATATATTTTTTTCTTCAATATTTAAAAAGTGACAATTTAATTGGTGCAATGGGTGCATCAGGCTTAGGTTCTGGTTTAGCAAATTGCATTAATCTCTCAAATTTGACACTTTAACTTTTGTAAAAGCAGTTTATTTTTTTTAGATTGTGATATTTTTAATTATAAAAACTAATTAAAAACAAAAAGCTCTTTTTTCTTTTTCTTTTTATTGTGCTTGCTTTTATTTTGTTCTTTCTTTGCTAATTTCACTCATCATTTTATTTTCAGCTTTTGCTTTTATTATTAATTAATCTTATTATTTCATATTTTTTCATTCTAATTAACTATTTAATGATATATTTTTTTCTTCAATATTTAAAAAGTGGCAATTAAATTGGTGCAATGGGTGCATCAGGCTTAGGTTCTGATTTAGCACATTGCATTAATCTCTCAAATTTGACACTTTACCTTGAGTAAACAGTTTATTTGTTTTGGACTATGATATTTTAAACTATAAAAACTAATTAAAACAAAAAATCTCTTTGAATTTATTTGATAGCTTTTATTTTATTTATTTTTTTATTTTTTTTCCCACTAATGTTATTTTATTTATTTATTAATTTAAGAAATAATTTTTAATTAAAAATTTTATTATATTTGATATTAATTTAAAATTTACACAAAATTATTATAAAATACTTAGCCACATGAAATTATCATAAAAATTCAAAGTAATAAGCAAGTGTCTTAAATCAAAAAGATTAGTTGTCTTTAAAAAATAATTCTATTGATAAATAACTGGTGAAAAAATGAAGAATAAATATTGAATGTTTGAATAATTGAATATTAAATATTTTATAATATTATATTTTGAAAAAGTTTTTTTATATTTAGATAGATTTTATTATTGTTTTTATATTTTTAATATCATTCATATTTTTGTAAGTAAATAAATTATTTATATAAAATTTAAAAATTTTAATCTTAAATATGATTATCAATTATATTTCTATCATTTTTTTATTTATCATAATTAATTAGATATTATGATTCAGTTAAAAATCAAATTTTACTTTTTAATACTTTTTATATCCTGATAATTTTAATCTAAATTTTAATAATATGAAAAGAGTTTTTGATAATTTATGGTACTCTCCATCATTTCAGATAGACTAATAGATAATTATTTGAAATAAATGTATACTTGAAAATAAAAAATATATAATAATAATAAGAATATTGAATTAAAAAGATATGTTTATTTTAATAAAAAAATATTTTTTCTTGATATTTCTAGAATAGTTTCATTCCATTTCGAAGAATAATTAAGAATTTATTGGTTAATTAATTTAAATTTTTTTAGCACACTAAATCATTTTTTTAATGTTTTTATTAATTTTAATATTGTCTGTAGATCTAATTCTTTAAACACACTTGCATTTGATATATTTTTTTAGTTTTTAAATTTATTTTTCTAAAAACGATGTTAAAATTAGCCAGACACATAAAATGAAAAATAAAAGGTTAATAATCTAAACTGTTATGTAAAGCACAGTTCTAAAATTTTGAATTTCTGATTCTTGGCTTTAATCCTATTATAAGTATAAATTCGAAGACAGTAGTAACAGTATTGAAATACCAATTGATATTTTTTCTAGGCTATTCAGAAATGAAGAAATCAAAGGATTATAACTTTTAAGAGCTATAAAATAAGAAAATAGCATTAAGGATATCATTATAAGACTTACTTAAGGATATTCCTTCAAAGAGACAGATAATAAAACTAATAAACTTTTTACTAAAAGCCTAATCATTTCCCAATAGAAAAATTTATCTTTGTATTCATTATAAAGAAACCCAAAAGTAAACATGACTTTTACTTTTTTGAGTCTGTTTCTTGATTAAATAAGCTTCAAAAAAATAATAGTAGGAAAAATTATTAACCATAAAATTAGTATGACTAGACTTAGTATTTGTATCTTTTTGAGCTCTGAAGAATTACTGCACTCTAAGCTAAGGTCAATTAGCGAATAAGATTTATTTTTATCAAGATTTAGACAAAAGAAACTTGATATACTTTTTTCTAAAAGAGTAGAGTAAAAGGCTATAATGAAAATATATATGAAGGTGAGGAGAGATGCATATAGACTTCTTCTAAATAATCTTTTTTTCAAAAAAAAGACTATTATTGAAACCAAAATTGTAGCTGAGCAAACTAAAATAGGAATCATAAATGTGAGGAGAAGATCTGAAAATCCCAGACTAATCTATTATGATTTATACTAAGAGATCAAGCAATTTAAAGAGAAGAATGGAGAGCTTAAAGGATTATAAAACAAGAACTAAAATTGAAAGAAGGTAGAAATTATATTCACTCTTGTAAATTAATTTGATATTATAAACACTTAAATATGAAATAGTAAAATTTTGATGTAAGTTGAAGTTAGAGAATTCTATTACAACGTCTTGCCTATATAAAAGATACCCAATTTATTTAGATAAAAAGCATAGATTTCATTTTTTAGTCTTTTAAATGTTGATAATAAGATAAAGACAAGACTGATAATTAAAATTAAAATTAGTATTGATATTTTTGCTGTATTAGAAGTAATCGAACTACACTTTACACATTAAAAGAATCCAACCATAGAATACCTTTCACCCCAATAGCTTCCATTAATATCACAATCCAAACACTAAGGTCCAATATGACCTTCATAACAAAGCTAATTACCTATTCCGCTGCCTTTTTAATAAAATTATAAATACGTTTGTAAAGAAATTTTAATATTAAAAGTTAAGAGTTAAATTTGTAATCTTTGCAATTCAATGCTAAAAATTTTTAAAAGTAATATTTTAATATTATTTATTTAAATTACCTCCTGAGCAACTTTGTGGGTTATTGGAACAATAAAATATATCATCTGGATTAACTGAATAAAAGGATCTCCAATAAAATTATTTTAATTCAGAATAATTTCCATAACAGTTTAAGAAATAATCAGTTGGACAGTTTTGACATACTCCATGATAGCTAACCTTCATTTGCTGGCAGTATTTACAAATAAATTATAAATTTTTCTAATTATTTAAGTAAATTTTTTCCATTCCTTACTCTTTACAGCCATTATATATTTTATACTAATTTGTATCTAAGTAGAAACTGCTTACGAATTAAATGCTAAATGATTCAAATTAAGCTGTTTATTTTCCATTAAAAGAGATATCTTAGGCATACCAGAGTAAGAATGGAAAGTTTATAGAAAGTAATTACTGTGGGGTATTTGATATGAAGTTATTTGAAGGTTTAAATATATATTTATAAAGATTGCCAAAATTGTTTTGATTAGTGAAGGTATAGTAATCCTCACCATCTACAGTAATATAGAGTCTTAAAATATAAGTCAATCCTGGATATAAATACTCATCTGTTTTTTAAAATAAATCAGTATCATTGTTGCTGTTTTAATTAAATTCTAATATATCTAGCATATTTAATTATATTTTTTTTTAATTATAATTATTAGCAGCTAAATAACCTTTGTTTTAAGAAAAATACTTATCAGATAAAGTAAATTTTATAATAGGAATAGAGTATATAGCGCCTCCTATTTAGCTACTGCACTCAATGAAATTAACATTTTCTAATGTAATAATATCTCGAATTCCTGAAATAGCTCCACCTAGATATTAACTTTTGCATTTCTTAAAGGTAGAATTATAAATTTTTATATCTGTGTTTTAATTACTATATTAAGAAATAAAGAAATCTAAGCAACCACCAAAATCTATAGAAGATCCATTAGCAATTTAGGAATCACTCATTTCAAAGCTAAATTACGATCCATTCATAATTAAAAATTATATGCTATTTTCAAATAACAAATCTGCTTCTATTTATGAGAAAAATATTTTATTTTATGCTTGATTAGTATCTAAATTAATATAGAAAATGGCTATGTTTAAATACTTGATAAATGTATTCACTTTACTAATTTAAATTTTCTAAAGCACACTTTTAATTATATTTTATAGCTTAAACAAAGAGGTTTGAGTTATCGAACATCCTTCTATTTTAGCTTCTTCTAGCTGAAAAACTTAAATTTGATTAGCTTTTATTAAAAAATCTTAAAATTATACATTACTTATGTCTAATTTCTGTATTGTAACATTTTAGATATTAAATAGGTTTATCAAGCTAGAATATATGCTTTATGATTTTATTTGCATACTGTTTAATGCAAAAAATTAACCATACTAACCTTGTATAATCTATCCATTTAATTCAACACCACTTTATATGGCTATCAATTCATTTATAACAAAGAAATTTACATTTAAAAATCTAATTAAACTTATTTCTTCATTAATAGAAAAAGAATTTCCAAATCCTACCACATTTAATTAATTTATTTAACATGTTTAAACATTATTAATTTATAGTTGTAGATAGCCTATGCTGTTAACTTACTCATGATTTATTTATTTAATCAAAATATCTACTTTTTAAACATCTGAGTTTCCTAATTATATAATACCTATTTGATTAAAACCAATAAAAGAGGACTTAAAAGATATCAAACCAATTTCTATTCTTTTATTTTCAAACTAACTTTCAATGATCTTAAAGTGAGCAAAATGATTAACTTCATTATCTATAGGTAATATTGCATGTTAAAAGGCCTAAATATTAATATTCTAAACAATTATTTCAGATTTAGAACTATAAACTAAATCATAATTGCATTTTAAAGACTCGTAATAATTTTAATTTAGTGATATCTCAATATTACTTATTGTTAACTTATTATTTCCCTATAAATAAAGTTAGCACATTTCAGAGTTTTCAAAAGTAATTTAAGAAATTGTTAGATTCTCAGAAAATATTGAAAGTGTAGAGTGACTATGATTATCCTTTATTGTTACTTAATCCATTATAAGCTAATTAATATCTTATGATTAAATTAGATAATTACTAAAATTGTTATCAGAATGATTAGATATGTTAATATTTTGAATATTTAGATATTCAACTTAGTAAAATTTTATAAAATATTCCAGTAACTTAATTGATATATTTTCTAAAATTATATAATTTATCTCAACAGCTTTAATATTTCTTATTGTTAAAGAAGAAGAAATATTTTAGTTTCTCAATTCTAATTCTAAGTTAATTTAATCTTAATTTTAAATTATTATTTCATCTCCTTCGCAAGAAAAAGAAATATTTTGCTATTATAATTGTAATATAATTTTAGCATCACATTCGTTTTCTCCAATTCTATTGTAAAATTATACAATTTTGCATTTTATTTAAAGCAAAAATAAATTCAAAATTAAAAGATAAATAAAGGTAAAATTCATTTCTTAATTAATTTAATTTTTATCACTTTCTTTTCTTTTATTGTTTCTATTTTTTAATTAATTATTATACAAAAAACTTCACTTTTGTTTATTTTTAATTCACAAAAGTCTAAATAAATTAAAACTTTTGATATTTTATGATTAATAAAAAATTCATAGAATAAAATATTGGTTTGTCATTATTTTCTAAAAATCAAATAAAACAATTGATAACCTTTTTAATAATAATCATAAAAATAAATTAAAAAATTTGATATATATTTTTAGTGATTAAATAGATAATTAAAATAATTACGCTAAAATATTTATTTATAAACAAATTTTGTTTAATTGATACTACTTCGAATATAAAATCATTAATTTTTCTTTTTAGTTAGTTGTTAATTAGTATTCTTCTTTGAAATATCTTTTAATTCAAAATAAGTATCAAAAAATCTTTATTAGCTATTTTCCTCTTAATTAATTATAAAAGAATTACAATTTAAAAATCAAAGTTAAACTAAAAAAAGTTATTATTAATTTCCATTCAAATTCTAATAAAAGACAGATCTCACTTATTTAAATTGATTGTAATTTTTCCATCTAAATTTCTCGCATGTTTGTTTTAACAAATTTAAGTAATATATTATAAATATTCAGAAAATATGGTGAAAATTTATGCTGGTGAGAATTTATGAGGATTTACGGTATTTAAATCAGATTTTTTAATAAATAAAAAAAATATTTCATAATAAGTGGCATGCAAACCATGAAATTTTTGTAAGACATCTTGTAAAACTTAGAGATATTATAAATATTCTTAAAATTACAGAACTAAAAGAGAAATATCTACTTATAAACATTACTTTTATAATATTTAAGAACATTAACTATTAGGTTTTTTTCAAATAAGACTAAATAAATAACTATCTAACTGTAATTCCTACTATATACATTTTTAAATATATGTTTTAAATACAGATATTAAGTTTATATAGTGAATATTAAATTAATTTTATGTGAAATCTCTTCATAAAACCAAATATATAAATTAATATTTGATAATTAATTAATTAATTATTATATTTATTTATTTGTTCTTTTTAATCATTTATTATAAAATTAATTAATTAATTAATTAAATTTCATAAATTGCTATTCAATATTTTTGAGAAAAAAAATAAATGATATAATAGATTAAAAAATATAATAATTTAGAAGAAGTAATTATTAATTTTTTTATTAACATTCTTTAAATTAATATTTATTAATAAAAAAAGTTTAAAAGCTCTTCACTTTTATCTCATAAGGTTCTCCATATTAATCTGAGGTAAATTTTATTAATTAATTTTATTTTTTTTATTATTAATATTTTTTATATATTTAAATAAATAATTTTTATTTAATTTTTATCATTATTTATTGAATTTTATTAAAACTAAAATTTTTTATATTTTAACTTAATTTAGTTTCAATTTTTAATTAATTATTTATTATTCATTTTTTAATATTTGATATATATTCTTCATTTTTTGCTATTAAAACTTACTTACACTTAATAAAAGCTATTTATTCTTTTTAAATTATAATATTTTTAATTATAAAAGTTAATTTAAAATATTATAGTTCTTTTAATTTATTTGATTTGTTTTCCTTTTTCTTTATATTATGATTTTTAATTTTTCATTCTTTGTTAAATTTATTAATTATTAATTAATCTTATTATTTCATATTTTTTATAAATTTTTCCTCCTAATTAACTATAGTGAAATACCTATATAATTTATATCTTAATAAATTTATATAATAAAGCTAATTTTTAGAAAGCATAACATATCTTTTTTTTGAAAAAAATGAATTTTGAAAACCTAGGATGGATAGAAAAAAATTCATAAAAAATATTTAAAATTTTAATTTTATAAAATGCAAAAACTGGTATATAAAACTCGCTTTTTGTAAATTTGTATGATATATTTTTTCTTCATTTTTTCCTTTAATTAACTATTTAATGATATATTTTTTCTTCAATATTTAAAAAGTGAAAATTAAATTGGTGATGAAGGTGCATCAGACTTAGGTTCTGCTTTAGCAAATTGCATTAATCTCTCAAATTTGACACTTGAACTTTCGTAAAAACAGTTTATTTGTTTTGGATTGTGATATTTTAAATTATAAAAACTAATTAAAAACAATAAAGCTCTTTTTTCTTTTTCTTTTTATTGTGCTTGCTTTTTTTTGTTCTTTCTTTGTTAATTTAGCTCATCATTTTATTTTCAACTTTTGCTTTTATTATTTATTTCTTATTATTTCATATTTTTTCTTCATTTTTTCCTTTAATTAACTATTTAATGATATATTTTTTCTTCAATATTTAAAAAGTTGGAATAAAATTGGTGCAATGGGTGCATCAGGCTTAGGTTCTGCTTTAGCAAATTGCATTAATCTCTCAAATTTGACACTTAAACTTTCGTAAAAACAGTTTATTTGTTTTGGATTGTGATATTTTAAATTATAAAAACTAATTAAAAACAATAAAGCTCTTTTTTCTTTTTTTTTTATTGTGCTTGCTTTTTTTTGTTCTTTCTTTGTTAATTTAGCTCATCATTTTATTTTCAACTTTTGCTTTTATTATTTATTTCTTATTATTTCATATTTTTTCTTCATTTTTTCCTTTAATTAACTATTTAATGATATATTTTTTCTTCAATATTTAAAAAGTTGGAATAAAATTGGTGCAATGGGTGCATCAGGCTTAGGTTCTGCTTTAGCAAATTGCATTAATCTCTCAAATTTGACACTTGAACTTTCGTAAAAACAGTTTATTTGTTTTGGATTGTGATATTTTAAATTATAAAAACTAATTAAAAACAATAAAGCTCTTTTTTCTTTTTCTTTTTATTGTGCTTGCTTTTTTTTGTTCTTTCTTTGTTAATTTAGCTCATCATTTTATTTTCAACTTTTGCTTTTATTATTTATTTCTTATTATTTCATATTTTTTCTTCATTTTTTCCTTCTAATTAACTATTTAATGATATATTTTTTTCTTCAATATTTAAAAAGTTGGAATATAATTGGTGCAATGGGTGCATCAGGCTTAGGTTCTGCTTTAGCAAATTGCATTAATCTCTCAAATTTGACACTTAAACTTTCGTAAAAACAGTTTATTTGTTTTGGATTGTGATATTTTAAATTATAAAAACTAATTAAAAACAATAAAGCTCTTTTTCTTTTTATTGTGCTTTTTTTCTTTGTTAATTTAGCTCATCATTTTATTTTCAACTTTTGCTTTTATTATTTATTTCTTA
>NW_002476549.1:47831-51300 GCF_000189635.1 Tetrahymena thermophila SB210 | reverse complement strand
TATTAAGTTTAATAGTGAATGTTAAATTAATTTTTCTGTGATATCTCTTCATAAAACCAAATTTATAAATTAATATTTGATAATTATTTAATTAATTATTATATTTATTTGTTCTTTTTATCCATTTATAATTAATTAATTAAATTTCATAAATTGCTATTTAATATTTTTGGAAAAAAAAATAAATGATAAAATAGATTAAAAAATATTATAATTTAGAAGAAGTAATTATTAATTTTGTTATTAATATCTTTTAAATTTATATGAATTAATAAAAAAAGTTTAAAAGTTCTTCACTTTTATCTCATTAGGTTCTCCATATTGTTCTCAGGTATATTTAATTAATAAATATTATTTTTATTATTATTAATATTTTTTGTACATTTAATTTTCAATTTAAATAAATAAATAATTTTTAAAAAAGAAATTATCATCATTATTCATTCATTGATTTTTATTAAATCTATAATTTTTTAGGTATTTTAACTTAATTTTCATTTCAATTTTTAATTATTTATTTATTATTCATTTTTTATTACTTGATATTTTTTCTTCATTTTTGCTATTAAAACTTACACTGAATAAAAGCTATTTATTTGTTTTACATTATAATATTTTTAATTATAAAATTTAATTTAAAACATTAAAAGTTCAATTAATTTATTTTATTTCTTTTCCTTTTTCTTTTTATTATGATTTCTTATTTTTTCATTCTTTGTTAATTTTATTAATTATTAATTAATCTTATTATTTCATATTTTTTCTTCATTTTTCCTCCTAATTAACTATAGTGAAATACCTATTTAATTTATATATATACAACATTATAAATAAAGCTAATTTTTAGAAAGAATACAATATCATTTCTTTTGAAAAAAATAATTATAAAAACTTATTAAAAACAATAAAGCTCTTTTTTCTTTTTCTTTTTATTGTGCTTGCTTGCTTTTTTTTGTTCTTTCTTTGTTAATTTAGCTCATCATTTTATTTTCAACTTTTGCTTTTATTATTAATTAATTAATCTAATTATTTCATATTTTTTCTTCATTTTTTCCTTCTAATTAACTATATAATAATATATTTTTTCTTCAATATTTAAAAAGTTTCAATTAAATTGGTGCAAAGGGTGCATCATGCTTAGGTTCTACTTTAGCAAATTGCATTAATCTCTCAAATTTGACACTTGACCTTGAGTAAAAACAGTTTATTTGTTTTGAATTGTGATATTTTTAATTATAAAAACTAATTAAAAACAATAAAGCTCTTTTTTCTTTTTCTTTTTCTTATGGTTGCTTTTTTTTTGTTCTTTCTTTGTTAATTTAGCTCATCATTATTTTCAACTTTTGCTTTTATTATTTATTAATAAATCTTATTATTTCATAAATTTTCTTCATTTTTTCCTTCTAATTAACTATTTAATGATATATTTTTTCTTCAATATTTAAAAAGTAGGAATGAAATTGATGATGAAGGTGCATCAGGCTTAGGTTCTGCTTTAGCAAATTGCATTAATCTCTCAAATTTGACACTTGATCTTAGGTAAAAACAGTTTATTTGTTTTGAATTGTGATATTTTTAATTATAAAAACTAATTAAAAACAATAAAGCTCTTTTTTCTTTTTATTGTGCTTGCTTTTTTTTGTTCTTTCTTTGTTTATTTAGCTCATCATTATTTTCAACTTTTGCTTTTATTATTAATTAATTAATCTTATTATTTCATATTTTTTCTTCATTTTTTCCTTCTAATTAACTATTTAATGATATATTTTTTCTTCAATATTTAAAAAGTAGGAATAAAATTGATGATGAAGGTGCATCAGGCTTAGGTTCTGCTTTAGCAAATTGCATTAATCTCTCAAATTTGACACTTGATCTTAAGTAAAAACAGTTTATTTGTTTTGGATTGTGATATTTTTAATTTAAATAATAATTAAAAACAATAAAGCTCTTTTTTCTTTTTCTTTTTATTGTACTTGCTTTTTTTTGTTCTTTCTTTGTTAATTTAGCTCATCATTTTAATATTTTTTCTTCAATATTTGAAAAGTTACAATTAAATTGGTACAATCGGTGCATCAGACTTAGGTTCTGCTTTAGCAAATTGCATTAATCTCTCAAATTTGAAACTTAACATTAGGTAAAAACAGTTTATTTGTTTTGAATTGTGATATTTTTAATTATAAAAACTAATTAAAAACAATAAAGCTCTTTTTTCTTTTGCTTTTTATTGTGCTTGCTTTTTTTGTTCTTTCTTTGTTAATTTAGCTCATCATTTTATATTCAACTTTTGCTTTTACTATTAATTAATAAATCTTATTATTTCATATTATTTCTTCATTTTTTCTAATTAACTATTTAATGATATATTTTTTCTTCAATATTAAAAAAGTTACAATTAAATTGGTGTAAGGTATGTATTAGGCATAGGTTCTTTAGGAAATTTCATTAATTTCTCAAATTTCAAACTTCTCCATCGGTAAAAACAGTTTATTTTTTTTGAATTGTCATATTTTTAATTATAAAAACTAATTAAAAACAATAAAGCTCTTTTTTCTTTTTCTTTTTCTTTTTATTGTGCTTGCTTTTTTTTTGTTCTTTCTTTGTTAATTTAGCTCATCATTTTATTTTTAACTTTTGCTTTTATTATTAATTAATCACTCTTATTATTTCATATTTTTTCTTCATTTTTTCCTTCTAATTAACTATTTAATGATATTTATTTCTTCAATATTTAAAAAGTTACAATTAAATTGATGCAGGGTATGTATTAGGCTTAGGCTCTGCTTTAGCAAATTGCATTAATCTCTCAAATTTGACATTAGACCTTAGGTAAAAACAGTTTATTTGTTTTGAATTGTTATATTTTTAATTATAAAAACTAATTAAAAACAATAAAGCTCTTATTTCTTTTTATTTTTATTGTGCTTGCTTTTTTTTTGTTCTTTCTTTGTTAATTTAGCTCATCATTTTATTTTCAACTTTTGCTTTTATTATAAATTAATTAATCTTATTACTTCATATTTTTTCTTCATTTTTTCCTTCTAAATAACTATTTAATGATATATTTTTTCTTCAATATTAAAAAAGTAACAATTAAATTGGTGATGAAGATGCATTAGGCTTAGGTTCTGCTTTAGCAAATTGCATTAATCTCTCAAATTTGACACTTTACCTTGGGTAAAAACAGGTTTTGAATTGTGATATTTTCAACAAAAAAAATGAATATAAAACAAAAAAGCTCCTTGAATTTATTTGATAGCTTTTATTTATTTTATTTTTTTATCTTTTTTATTCTGTTAATATTATTTTATTTACTAATTTAAAGAATAATTTTTAATTTAATAGTTTATTCTATTTTGATATTTATTTTAAAATTTACACAAATTTATTTTAAAATTTTTAGCTCAATGAATAAATCATAAGAATTTAAAGTAATAAGCAAGTGTCTTAAATCAAAAAGATTAGTTGTCTT